>NW_017257308.1:19622-85529 GCF_001594055.1 Mycetomoellerius zeteki
CTTTTTCTATTTCGCTGTTCAAATGACACATTTTTAAAGTTCATTTATAAGAAATTTTTACAACTTTCACCATTAAATATCAACTCATTTTTGTTTGGAATAGGACACACGTTTATATGAACATTTGTGCTCAAAATTGTCGATAATACCACTACTCAGAATATTGACCTTCCGTTCTGGGATCCTTTGAAAAATTGCACCTATTTAACTCTGACTTATATTGAAAAAAATGTTTATAATTAAACAGCTATACGTTTATATATATGTACATTAAAATGTCGAATAAACAGGTTATTTTCACATTTTCCGTACAAATAGTTATTTTATGAATCGAAATAAAACAACATTTTTAAGCATAAGTTTAAAATGCTTTATTAAAATATCACAGCAAATAAATAAAGTATGTAAGAAACAATCTTACTTAAGTTTGCATTTCAAAATTTCGTTCTCCCATGTCAATACAATCTTGATATGGATAAAATTTTAAATTTAAAGAAAAGGAAAACATCATCCATTTATCCCACTCTAATAGCTATTTTGGAAAGGTGCCGAAAACACTTTTATATACAAGACTTCAAAGTCTCTCGCCTCTCTGCCTAGAGTATGTATTACCTTTACCTTCACAAACAGGATATGAATTCAAAATATCGATTTTAAGCTTGTATTGATACAGGCGGGCAGCATATTAAAATGTATAAGTAATATTACTTCTACAATATGTAATAGAGAGAGAGAGAGAGAGAGAGAGAGAGAGAAAGAGAGAGTAATACAATATATAATAGTAATAAGGCTCAACAAATTTAAAAATTCGAAAGGAAATGGAGCTACGAGCCAAAGGTTAATTATTGTGAGTTAAATTATTTGTATAAACATATCATAACAGTAAAAAATACCTTAATATCTGCTATAAACAATAAAATTATACTACGATCTCATATTAACAATTCAGATATAATTGAAGCACTGTGCAATGAAAAACGGTAACACAATGTTCCTCTGTATAAATACATGATTATAATTTTTTATATGTGAATCTTAATAGACAAGCACAACACACATACAATGCGACGAGAGAGAAAAATATTGTCTCAGTACAGACTAAAAATGACACGATTTTTCTCTCTCGTCGCATTGTGTTGCGCTTGTCTATTAATTCACATATAAGAAATTATAATCATGCATTTATACAGAGGAACATTGTGTTACCGTTTTCCATTGCACCATGCTTAAATTATGTCATCTGAATTGTTAATATGAGATCGTAGTATAATTTTAATTTTATTTTATTTCAACATTGATAAGGATCCGATAGGGATCGAAACGTCTGTCCATTGTTCTTTATTTGTTCTTAATTTGTCACTCATTGTTTATAGCAGACATTAAAGTGTTTTTTATTGTTATGATATGTTTATACAAATAATTTAACTCACAATAATTAACCTTTGGCTTGTAGATCTATTTCCTTTCGGACTTCTTATACACTTTATATTTTTGCTATAATTTTATTAATAAAGTATTTTAAAACCTGCATCTATATATACCTACAGGGTGATGAATTCCCAAAATTCCCGCATATAATTTTTTCCTTTAGTAAAATTGCGTCCGATAAATAATTTTTGCACTTATTTGTTAACTTTAACTTGCTTTCCTGTAAAAACTATTTATCGGACGCAACTTTACTAAAGGAAAAAGTTATTTTTTGTGCTAAAACGAACAACTTTTTCCTGTAGTAAAATTACATTGGATAAATAATTTTTACGTTTACTCGTATAACTTCAACTTGCTCTCCTGCAAAAACTACTTGTCAGACGCAATTTTGCAAAAGGTAAAAGTTGTTTTTTTAGTATAAAATATCATGCCTTGCATTGCGAATACGGAATTTCGAATCATCCTGTATAAATAACATTAATAACATTTACAATATTTTTATCTTATTTCAGCTCATAGGACATCGTTAAGGATTGTACGCAAAATCCGGGGCAATTAATCTGATAATTGATGAATCATTTAATGCAAAGAAAACATATTGTTCCACATTTTAAAAATTATGGATTTTACATTTTTCGCAACTACATGATTCCATTACTTTTACCAGACACATGTGCATATTTTTAAATATCATCTCATTAAATTTGATAATATCTGTTAAATAATTACACAGGCCGACATGAATTTTGACCCAGAAACAGCCGTATGTAATCCCGAAGGTTTTTCGCATGCTGAAACCAAATCCGTATTCAAAATTGCTCCATCACGCAGATTTCCGAGATATTCTAATCCAAAGGTGCCAAAACGGCCTATTTCAGGCATTTGTAGATTAAAATATCTCGGAAACTTAACGTGATGGAGCAATCTTGGATACGGATTTGGTTTTAGCATATCAAAAACCGTCGAGATTACATACTGTCGTTTCTGAGTCACAAAAAGATGTTTCTTTTTGTAGGCCTGTTATTATTGCTTAAAATATAGTATCAAATATAATTTGTAACTGCAATAATAACTGAATAATAATACTGCTATAATAAAATATAACAATTAGTATGAATATAATTTAAATACAATTATGCTTAACTTCTATATTTTGTAATTACTGTACATCACTATTAGCGTATTATTAATTACTCACGTTTTATTTCCATCTTCATTTATATATGTAGTACTAAATAAACCTTGTACATCATTACGTAGGTGAGTGATATCATGATGTACGTAGGTAATAAAAGTTAATGTTAGAGTATAATTGCCAGGATGTATCATGTCTAAGAAATGAAGGTTGAAAATATGATTTGTGTGGTCATACGTATAATTGAACTCTGTATGGAGAATATTAAATCCATCGGGCTTTGATGTATTAGCCAGTACAATCTTATGTGCATCTATGAATAATGATGGTGCTTGCGCGTGAAATCCTATATCCTGTGTCACATTATGGATTGTGATATCGATGTGACAAATACCATCGAAGTAAGAGATTATTTCCATATTATTTAAATTTTGAGACAAGACGATATTATAGTATGTTGGTATTATGTGATTTGGTAAATTGATAATCTGATCGTTAACAGTCAAATCATGTTCATAAGCAAGAATGTTTATAAATATGAAGCCGCTACATAATAACAACTGTGAAAAAGCCATATTAATTTCCGTGTTACGTATCTGTAAAAATATACGTTATATTGATACATGTAATACAATAATTAAAAATAATTAATAAAACTTATACCAAAGTGTTTAAAATAAATTCTATAAAAATGATATATTTCTCATAAACGTTTTGTAATTTATGACAAATTACATGTATATTGCATTGGTGGTTAAAATGCATATTAATTAATTCCACGTAATAAATTAATTGCTCCTAATATGTAGACACGTAGTAGTTATAAATATACTAAACACTATTCAGTCATAAATTTTAAAATTTTTAAGACTTACCATTAAATCATAGATATAGGATATCCCTATAAACACATATGTATAAAATTTTATAACACATATATAAGTTCGTTAATAGTTTGATTGACTTCCAATTAACAGCGTAACGTGTAAATATATAATCAAATGTTAAACCTGCTATTTTTAAATTAGTATTTTCCAAAAATACAAAAGAAAACAGTGATGAGATTATTTTTTATAAGTCTATAGTCTTTTAACACATAATTAAGATCTTGGCTGTTTGTGCCAGAATTAGATTTTATTCTGTTCGGTCTATTAATTAATTTATATTATTAATTCAAACGATTATTACGAATTATTCAATTTATTTTAATTCCTTTTCTTCTAACATTTGATCCGAGTAATAAACATATTATATATAATTTTTCTGTCACTTAAGTTTATTTTATATTAAAACTATTTTTTATTGATTTTTTAAAATAAAATAATGTAGAAATTTGCAGATTTAAGATATTGTAATCGACATAAAGATTAATTTAAAATAATTTTACTTTGTTGTTGGCTTGAAATCAGATATTTTAAATATAACGTTGGATGTGTATAGAATGGTATTTTCTTTACGTATTGCAATATATCTGTTAAAAATGTTTAATGTCTTTCAGGTTCCATTTTATATGCCTTGACATATTTTGTAAGAACGATACATATTATATTCTTAATATCCTCACCTTCATATTGAAATTTTGCGTTGATTAGAATGCAAATTTCTTCATAATAATTAGCAGCTGTGAACGTATAAATGCGTAGAGTTACTAATATCAAGAATGTTCAATTGCTGTCTTCACACTTCGGAAATTTACCGAAAACTAAAGCAATAACTATTTGACATCGCAATAAATAAGTAGTTGATTTCAACGATACCTGTAAGTTCGACAATAGGACAACATCTAGATTGTGTTTGGAAATATCATCCGAGTGTCCCCGTGTATCATCTTATCTTGTTTAACATTGGATGAACAACAAGAATAAAACGATACACGAGGACACTCGGGTGATGTTTCCGAACACAGTCCTAATATTGCTCGACCTTGCGTGCGTGCGTGCGTGCGTGCGTGCGTGCGTGCGTGTGTGTGTGTGTGTGTGTGTGTGTGTGTGTGTGTAATGTGTTATTAAACATATTATAACGATTATATCTGATTGCAATAGTTAAAAGTTTCAGAATAGACCCTTTAATCTAATATTATGACTTGAGAATTTTTAATCAAGAACTGTGTGTGTGATTCATTGCTTTTATTCTAATCCTAAAATTCTAATATTATATGTAAATGTCGGCACTCTTGTTGATTTTGTTTGGACATTGAAGGAAACTGAATGTATAAGTGGAAATATTTATTATAAATCAAAGCTTATACATATATGCATGTCATTAAATAACAATATGTTTGCACCTGAGAGCTACATTACGCTTCGAAAGCTCCACTAATATTATGCAACCGCGTGTACAATAAAACAGTATCTATCCAAGTAAGTATATGTATCCATTCACATTCGTGATCCGATAATATACTTCTCGAATATTATTATTTAGATTATTTCTTGGGTCATTCACACCGAATACAAAAGCATCATTATTTTTTTTAGAAAACTTCTTCGTAGATGTAATGATATTATTATATTAATTCTAGACAGCGATTTTCTATATGAGAAAAAAAAGAACTTTTTGCTGATCTTATGTAGAAAAACAAAAAAAAATATTAGAATAAATAGAATGACGTTAATTCTGGTTTCGATCAAACCCAAAATGATAATTTTATAGAAATGCAACGAAAGTATTATCAACGAATTATTAAATTTTTATCCTTAATTTAATGTAGAGCAAGTTATACTTTAGAAATTTGACGTACTCATTTATTTTTTCTTATAAATAAATAAGCTAAATCAATCTTCATTTATTTTAAGGTTTTGTTTTTTTAATATTGAATATATTTAATATAAGATTTATAAATTAGAAAAACATGACGTATCTACATAATTACATTTTCTAAACACATGATATCTATATATAAATAATAATAATGTTTATTACATGAATGTAAACAAATTTTAAATGACCACTTTAAATATTTCGAAAACAATACATTTAATAGTAAAAGTTTCAAATAAAAAGAAAAAGAAAAAATTACTTTGTTTCGAGCGATATAACGGTTTTCCTATTTGATGAAAGTATTCTTGAAATTTTAAAGTTACCGATATTTTGTTCAATCTAACTATATTAGGTTTTTTAACCGATGCTCGTTATCGCTCTGCACACAAAATTACTAAAAAAATATCGACATATGAATACTTATGAAATAGCTTGTATTTTATCCTGATACATTCGGATGTAAGACGAAATATCTTGTAAAGCATTCGCTGCTCGATGACATTAGCTCAGTATTTTTAAACTTGGAATGATAAAAAAAATAGATAGACATAAAACAATACATTACATAGCGTCAAATTTCATATCGCATATGCATTAGTAACTATCTATGTGAATAATAAGATTGTTAATATCAATTTTTCTTGCCATTATACCATCCTTGTCATTGTATGTTATAAAAGTTTTTATTACATGTATTTAAATTTTGAAATAATGTACACAACAGAAAGAGAACACATTAGATAATTTCGAAATATTGAACACATTATATCCATTTGACTTACAGATCTTTCTTTAACTTATAATTTCATTAAAATAGTTTTATTTAAAATAATCTCAATCGCAAAAAGGAGCATTCAATCCTCAGCAGACACAGAAATTTAAGCCTTTGATATCACGAAATCTATATATATAACTTTATTACAAATAAAACTGTTCGAAATAAAGGATTTAGAGATTTATTCAGAAACTAACAATTATTTTACATAGCTAATTATAATCTATTGTTACTATTAAGGGGTTTAAGAAACTCTTTCCTAGACGGAATCGAGAAAATCTTTTGGAATGAGAAGCTTTGTAATGTCTGCTGAGGATCAACATTTATTAATTTTAATCGAATTGAAAGAGAATTTAGGCCTTTATAAGTTCTCAGGCACATAAATTGGAACAATATTAAAGGCATGTAACAAAAGTAAAGCAAAAATGATAATGTAAAACATTGTAAGTGATGAAAATAAATAAATAAAGTTTTTAAAAAAGATTTCATTTACGAATAGATAAATATGCAATATTTTTTTTCCGTATCGTGAATTAAACATGTACATTCGATAATGAAACCGAATAAAATATTACGCAGTTTCTATTGCATATAGTTTCTATTATTTTACAATGTGATGTATAATTGCGTAGTCAAACATTTTCGAGAATAGGAGATCAAATGGAAAGTCTAGAAGAATGCTCAATTGCGATTTGTCGATTTGCTTACTGTTAACTTCTTCTATGTTTCAACATTTTCACGCGAAAACGTTAATTTAAAATAAAATTATATAATGCGATAACAATATAACTTTATGTTTGAAATTTTTAAAAGATTATAGGAAAAAATAATTGTTTTCATTTCGAATCTGGATATTAAAAAATGATGAAGCACAGTAAGGAAAGCTCGAAAAATGATATAATTTGTTTTATTATAGTTAATAAAATATGTTTTATTTTAGTATTTGGAACTCGTAAATGTGCAGTTGACATTAAAAAGACAAAATTAAAATTTCTTTTTTATATGACTTCCAAAATTTATTCAAAAAATAAAAACGGTTTTAATTCATACAACTTTTAACAAAGATTGATTGAATCAACTCAAGCCATTAATTCTAATACAATGAATAGAAAATATTTCTCGTAAAAGTTAATGCACAAAATATCAATATTTTGAGTTATATAACAATAAAATTAATTTATCTTTATACATATAATAATAATATAATTCTATTATAAAAATAAATCATTATAATTTTAATTACATATTTTAAAAACATTTTTATATAAGTACACTCAAAAAAATATATTTACATACATTTTTCAAGTGACAAAATTATATTGCATATAATTTAATATTTTGAACTTGATTTAGATTTTTGCTTCTCGTCTATATCTCTCGTGTATATCTCTCAACTTGAAGTACAATTAATTGGAGTTGACTCGAGTTCCCAGCATATAGTAACACAAGTTGCAAAACGAAAATAACAACTAAGAATTTATTACTAAAAAAGGCTCAACATGAAAATTTTTGTGCTCTATTTATTTTATGCTCCATAGTATTTTTTTATAAAAAAAAAATTTAATTCTCCTGTTAGATATTAAATGAAAAAGTGATTCGAAGCGTCAATCTTTTTGATGCCAACTGTATATACACTTATGAATGGAAAAGGTACATAATTATTTTATTATTTATCTTAATGCAATATGGAGAACGTGCCAAAGTCACGAAAACGATTTCAAAGATTTTACGCTTATCGAAATTCGTCGAAAATAAATGTATTGCAACCTTCGAGTTTAGAATCGTACGTAGAATCCGGATTATTCGACAACATATTATTCAATTCCCTAGTTATCTGATCATATCGCTATTGAATTCCCGTGACGGGAGCATTTCGTTCAATTTTTCCAAGCGAGTTCGATAGCGGAGAGAGAGAGAGAGAGAGAGAGATATCAGAAGTTGAACAATACAATGTTAGATCATCCGGATTCTACTATGTACCCTACGGCAAACAATGCATTTTTCACGTTAAAATTCTGTACAAATTGTAAGAAACGTGGCTCACATTTTAGCAATTTTTTAGTTGACATATAATCCAGCGCAATTATGAAAACTAACTTAGAATAATCGAATGCTTTTATTATCTGTTTGATAAACAAATAGACAAGTTTTACACTCACAATTTCTGCTATAACATCGCTGCATAAGTCATTGATTGTATGTGTGAACGGTGATCCTTCTATTGCATGATAAAAAAAAACATTAAAAAACTTGCGCTTAAATCTTCTCAAATTCATGTAAAACAAAAAATAAAATATTGCTAAAACACAATTTGCAATATCTATTTTTTAAATATAGATTTAAAAACTAATTTTAAGACAATTTCTATAATGCCGCAAAAAAACTGTTTCTTACTTAAGATAATCATCAAATATAAATTAAATATATACGTAAATCTATAACAGTTACACATTCAAGTAAAACTGAAAAAGTAAAAATATCACTATAGAAGAAAGAACGTATGTGTGGAAATATTTATATCATCACACGCGCAATTATGAAGCTGAAATTAATCAGGATTAGCTAGAAGGACAAAGCGCGTTATCGAAAAAAGCACAAAAAAATGTACGCGATTTAAATAATTATGATCCTTTTGAATTTTGATTCGATTACTCGATATCTTTCAGATTTATTCATATAATCATTCGAAACAATGAGAACGTAGTAAATAATAATTCATGCCAAATAGTAAAATTGTCCACATGAAACTATGAATAAAAATCTAGAACCAGAACAAGTTAGCTCGCATAACAGTGAGTTTTTCATTAGAGAGAAGTAACTGGAATGTGTGCTGTGAACGATCCGAACATCATCATCCGTCAATGCAGAGTCTCCTTTCGTCTCTTATCATTCGCACATTGAGATTATAGTCTAATGTAGTTCTCGTAAAGTAGTTCTCGTCAATGAACGTTTCCTTTACTTCGCACGAAAGGCATACTTCCAGTCCTGCAACAGAATGGCAACAAGTTTTAAGTCTAACTGTTTCAAAAATTACAAAATCTTATGTCTTCGATTATTTCTATGGATAATATAGCTGTAAAAATTAAGTAATATAGAAATATAGTAATTTAAAGTTTTGAATATCTATAATGAATAAATTCATAAAGAAATAATAAGTTATGTTGTAATCACTAAATCGTTAATATACATTTTTTACTTTAAATATAATATTAATTATACCAATACGTAAAAAAAATATTATAATACTATGATGTAAATTAATGATAATTATGTTAATGGAAACTTTCCCAATTCCTACAAGGAATATTCTTGCACTTCATATGGTTTTCTGTATTTTATATGATATTGTTCTATAATAGTTCTACAATTTGTGAATTAATAATGACGTCAATTCTATTGTGATTAAAGACACAAGATATTTATAATTTTATTTTATAAAATATTAATAACAGTGCTCTGAAAGAAGCGCATAGTATTACATTAACTAATGAGCATTTATATTTCGTTATCATAGCAAGCACACAAAAATCGTGGAAACAATTATAATACACAATTATTGTTTCGGCATGCAATTCCACACAAGTTTACATTTACTTCTTCTGCAACTTCCTTGATTATGTAGTTACTAATATTAGTATTCACATTCTGTTTTAAAGCTTATTATCGATACAATTATTATATTTATTATCACTATATTTATGAATTTCACATCAAAAGCATTCATTAATTATTAGAAAACAAGAATTGAAGAAGCAAGTGAACGAGAAGATGTCTTTAAAAAATTAAATACAGATATTATATGCCAATAACAACCTTTATTTTCAATATAAAATAATTTGATTATTTATAAAAATAAACCGATATTATACAATTTGGTTATATATTTTTAATCTTTATATAAAAAGTATATTTTTAAAAAATGTATTATCTTTATCGACTTGCTCCTTCAACATTATCACCAGATATTTGTTCATTTAAAAGAAATAAAACATCTAGAAAGAAATAAAGTGACAAAAACAATAATAATCGCAACCAGTTAAATTATGTGCTTAACGAAAATCTTTTTTCTACGAAAAAAATACGCACCTTATTATTTATCCTTTCGACATCGGCATTGATATATTTCCCGCTATGTCATCGTCATCCTCGTCTTTTGTACCTCGGATTCCGCTCAATTTATACTCAAGAACCAAAAGCGAAACAAAAACGACAACGCAAGTTGATCCAAAGAACGAACCTCATAGTTAAGCACAAGTTTTACGTGCGGAAAAATGCATAATATTCCATTCATTACGAACATGTTACATTATACGTTCCATAAATTACTATTTTTTTCTTACATGCCTTTTTGGCGTTCTAGATCAAACGTATTGTAGAATCCATCTATTCTAAAATTGAGACAAATTGAATCGATGAGTGCAGAAAAAGGACGAGTCACATTTATCAAATTTTTCAGTATTAAAAAAACTGTTTAATTTTAATTTCAGTGAAAAACTAAGAAAATTATTTTTGAGAATTTAAATGACATTTAATATTTTTGAAACATTCCTGAATTTTATCTGTTGAATAAAAAATTTAGGTTTCTAATTTGGATTCATACCCTTTCTGCACTCAAAAATATAAATTTTATGGTACACTATACTACATACCTTATTTACCTTAAATTATATCAAACAATTATTTCTCTTTATGTTAAACAATATGAGATAATTTACAAAAAATAATTTTGGAAATATTGGTGTTAAAGTACTGGCTATTAAAATATCTCTTTTGGTTGCTTAGGTTTAACCATTTAAAAATCTCATCAAAGAAGCTTCTACATTTTAGCAGGGTTTAGCATTTCATTTTTTTCAAAGCTTAAATATTACGAATTTTGAACTTGTGCCCTTTCTCATTGCTCATTTTTAACGTCTATTTCAGGCCTAGAAGCTTGAGACAAGTGCCCTATTTGCACTAAAAGCGTACCTATTTATTTCAAGACCAAGAAAAATTCATTTTCGAACAAAATTTGGACACAATTAGGACTTAGTTAGAACTTGCCTTCAATTCTTAATCGCATTTTAATGGAACATGTGAAATTGAATCTTTAATTAAATAAATAAAATATTACGCGTTCTGTCTTCGTTCAATTTCTCACACTATACATGGAAATAAAAAAATATTCTATCATAAATATATTTTATATGTACTGATATGGCAAACGTGTACTAATAAAATAACTCAAAATAAAATTATAAAATAAAATTAGATTACGAAATAGGTGTTCCAAAATAAATGAAGATCTAAAATAGATAGAGTCTATACAACACTTGCAAAACCTTTGTGTGTGTGTGTGCGTGTGTATGGGAGCGCGCGTGCGTTATTGTTGATTATTAAAAGTTATTAAATTAACGAAATCCTAAAATAAACTTTATAAAGATTATTCAGATAAAAATTGTTTGTATTTTCGAAATATCTTGTGGTCAATATAGTTTTATTATAGATAGAATATATCAAAGAATGTAACATAGATTTCAACATAAATCTTTTTTCTATATTGGAATACATATTTTTTCCTTACTCGATTTTCATAATCGATTCTTCTTAATATTCTTTATGTAAAATTATTTAGATAAAGTTATCAAAAAGTAAATAGTTTACAAAATATTTCATATTTTACCATGTATTATATAACATTTGATGTATGTAAGATATAAAATAACTTGTAAAATTTAAATCACATTCTTCGATCTTATCTTATATTTGTATATAATAGAAAAACAATAATCGATTAATATTGTAAAAGAACATATAGCTATGGAAAAGTGAAACTGTATGTTGCATATTATACATTTATACATCATGTAGTTATATGCAAAGAAAATGAAGTACGATTATGCATACGTTTTTTTCAGAAGCAATTTAATCTTAATTAAAATCTTGATTTAACACATAATTATTAAAAGTATTATAAAAAATAATGTTTTATAATATTTTATATACATTATTATTATCATTTCTTCATAGACTAACTATAATAAAAAAAGTCGTAATGACTTCGAAATATCAATGGAGAAGAAATTAAGAATAAATTAAAGTCTCCGTGTTTGAAAATAATTTATTTATTATTTATTAAAATCTCAAGGCACTATCTTCATCATTTTTAACCTATTAATTTAATCGAGAATAAAATAATCATTAATTTACGTAACAAATTATCCTATCTAAAAAAGAATGTGTGCATATTAAGTGCTATATGTCGCTTCGTAGAATATACATATAAAACTCATATCTCTTTTTCAATCAAAATCATATACTCTTGGTATCTCGCAACGCAGAAATCAACAAACATTAATTTTTTCTTTTTTTTACATGCACCGTTGAGATCTTACGAGAAATATCGCCTACGTCATTTTGTGCCACCGTTAAATACATTTCAAGCATAATTCAAATATATTTCGAATATATTTTTTTAATTGTAACTTGACATTTTTTCTAATACAGTTTTCAAATACATTCGATATATATCTATGTCCGAATTATATTTGAAATCTATTTTTCTCTATACAATTATGTAAATATATCTATCGCTGTAAATAAAATATATCTTCAAGATATCTTATCTCATATTTTCAAGATATTATATATTTAAGAATCGAAATTGCTGCAATCTGGTTTCGAACCGCGCATAAATTGCGATTAAGATATCGCTAAAAGTTATATGGCGATAAATTTTCAAGATCGATTTGTTTATAACGTAAAATACCTAATAAAGTATATTTCGTGCTATCGTAAATATTTTTATCGATACATGCGATATATGTGTCACTGCATTGCAAACTTGGAGAAATTCTTTATAAAATAAAATAAAGAAAAATCAGAATATATCGTCAATATTTCTCGATGTATTCCAATTTTGACTTCATTTAAAACGTTAGAATATATTTTCCGATAAATTTTAAAGAATTATATTCCGATTTATATTTCAATTTATACTGTAATAAATACATAACATATGCATGTAATTGTAATAATAAATTGGATAAAATTCGGAATATATTTTCATAATTATTAGATTTATAACATTTTTTTACATAGTTTTTTTCTTATTTTAGTCGAGGCCTTTTAATCATTAATATACTTAGTTTCTTTTTTTTTTACGATTTGCTTTGCGAATCTATAGTGCATTATATAGTTAAGCAAAGTGTGTTGCAATTTGCACAATATTACTTTTAAATAACATGTGCGTAATTTCATCGATTTTGTGGCAAAAAAGAAAAAAAAAGAAGACACACATTTTAGGACAAAAGAAGAAAAGTTTTTAGATCAGACTACATAACGTGTGATAAATAAAATATATAAGATTTCTCATTATGTTTAGATTTCTTTATATTTTTGAGTTCTTATCAATATATATATTTTTGTTTTTATATACTAATCCTCCTAATTGCATTCATTTCAGTTAAAATTAATGCGTCGAATATATTTGATTGATGCAATCTCTGTGTAAATCATGAATATAAGAAAATGACTGAACCCCTACTATAAAATGTTTACGTAAAAAAAGAGAAGTATAGAGAAAAATACATATCAAATCAATACTGATTATACTACCTTATTGACACAATTTTAGATACAAATTTTAACATATACTAGATTCATCAATAAAGATATAATTTCAAATGTTTCATGAATAATCATAGTAAATAGATATCTAATGAAATGCGTAAAAATGCTTCAAAATTGGAAGGCATTAATGATGCCTTACATATTTCAAATTAGATTTAATACATTCTAATATTTTTAAGATACCATTATAGATGATTTTACGTCAAATTAAATAGAAAAAAATATTTTTTGAAATTTTTTATTCTTATACATAATATTAAAATATGCATTTTTATCAAGTTCCAATGCTATAAATATAATGTTTTTCGAGGAGTAAAAGTTTTACACAAATTCCGAATACCTTTAGAACGGTTTTTAACTTTCAACGGTATAATTTTTAACCCCTTTAAAAAATTTTTTAAAGTCTTTAAATATATATTTTTCAACAGTTATACGTTATTTAAACATTTGTTTTGAAGTTAGAGCATTCTAAAGGTATCATGACTTCAAAATTTGCATAAATTAAAAAATATCTATATCTCAAAAAGTATTATGATTATAGCGTTAAAATTTGACAAAAATACATATCTTAATATTATGTGTAAGAATAAAAAATTTCAGAAAAAGAACAAAAAATTCGCATTTTTCGATCCAATTTGATGTAAAATATCCTTATATAAAAAATATTCGTATATTTAGCGAAAAAATATTCCTATTTTAATAATACGAGTATAATTTCTTGATGTTTTTCATAGTTTAAAAACTTTACATTTTCAATTAACATAACATTTTCGAATATTTACAATATTATGCCATTTAATAATTTTTTATCGTTTGTTATATTTGTCATCTATATTTTACATAAAATGACAGATTAGCTGGTCCAGTTATTTCTTACATTTACGATATAAGTGAGTAAACTTTTATCTGGAAAATTAGTCTCACGTAAATGCAATATATATATGGTGTTCCAATTAAAACGATAATTATACCCTGTAATTACATATAATACTAAAACACGTAAAAAAGTTTTTAATTTGCGTCTGTAATGAATAAAGAGAAATGCCATATCAAACACTAATATCTTGTCTTCTAAAAAAAATTGCTGAAAAATTTTCTGCTCATCTTAGGAAATAATGATAAATAGTCTTGCAAAGTGTACAATAAAATGTGTGTCAAATATAATTATAAACTATCTTGAATGAATAAAATTCTTAAAATAAATTATCAATGTTTTTTTTTTCTAATCATTTAATCATCAATGTTCTAATGATTTAAAGAGAATCCAACATATAATTTTACACTAAGTGATTCACTTGGAAGGGTATATTTATGTCACGCTTTATCACATGATAGTTAGATGTTCTATTCGGAGCACATTCAGGACGTATACTTATTGTTAGATATGCATTACGCGGTATTATGTTTTTGCGTCACATATAAACTCACACACTTTCCACTCTATCTAATTTCAATATTCTTCTAAATACGTTCTTTTATAATCTGTATAAAAAAGTAACGATGAGCCATTTCATTTAATTTAAAAGATTATAAAATAATTGTCAGTACAGAGACTAAAATAAATCTTGTTAATACTTCATTTTAATATTCTTAATTTTAATATTTTGATAATTTCAAATTTGACCAATTAATTTTAATTTTATCAGGCTTCCATTTTATAATATTAAATTTACTAGTTTTCTATTTCATAATATCAAAAGATAGAAATTAATCGATTAAGATATGAATTGTTTACAGGTTATATCATTGGCTACGTTTACACCGTGCATTTAGGTCGCGACCTATACAATAGATGTCCTTGTTTAGCCTGTATATTAAATAAAGACACCTATTGTATAGGTCGCGGACTAAACGCACGGTGTAAACGTAGCCATTCTAAAAGAATATATTTTAGAGTTTTCGCTCACCCTAGAAATACATCTATCTATTCAGTGACATCGTACTTAAAAAATCATTGATAAACGAATGAAAGCACGGTGAAATATATCTGTTCTCTTTAGCTATAATACGTTATATATATATATACACACATATATATACACACACACATATGTACATATGTATGTATGTATATATTCTGCATTTAAGATGAGACAAATGTTATAAGAAAGCATTATAGAGTAAAAGAGAATAGATAAAACTTATTAGAAAAAATATAGGATACGCAGCTGAAGAGAACGGATTTAACGAATCAATAAAGCGGAATAGAAGCTAACGAGAAACGGAAAATGGAATCCACCCGGCTTATGTAGATGACGAGTGAATGCCAAAAGCTTGGAAGATCTTATTTTTAAACCCGGGTTTGTTAGGACTAGCATCATGTTGGTGCTGGCCACTGCTCGCCGCTGACTGTCCTTCATGTAGCGCCCTTTGCACCAATGGCAGCGAACTGTTCACCTGCGTTCGATTGCGTTCGTATGCGTGCGAGTGCGGTCGCCGATGAGATTCGGCCAGAATTCGGTCAGATCAGGTTGTGCCGGACGTGACGAACGACGAAACGAAAAAAAGAACAAAAAGAAAGAAGAAAAGGATAGTAGACGGCTATAAGTGTTTGTGTCAGCTACTGCATAGCATGCGGAAGTGCATACGGCTAATTTATACGTCGAAATGACAAACGACAGAAAGAAAACTCACCTCTTCATGACTTTGTTCATGTTCGCTATTAGCCAGACTGGATCGCGAGCCACGTCTGGTAGAGCTTTTGTCATCGCCTAACAGCGTCTGTACCACCCGTGCCTTACTCACCAGTTCTAATGCCTGCAAGGAGAAAAATAAAAACAAATTATTTTACACAAATGCATATTATTGTAACTAATTAAATCAAACTTTAATTTTTATATATTATTTTTAATGAGATACATATTTTTTTTATTTCATATATATATTATTTATATCATATATATTTTTTATTAGTTTTAATTTGTAATTTTATTATGTGATTCTAATACTTAATCTAAACATTTAAAGGCCTGGTTATTTTAGTTGAGTTTTTTTGCACAATTGATATTTCTTCTTTTTCTTTTCACATTAAGAGAAAAGAAGAAAAAATGAATTGTTCTAAAAGTCTAGCTAAAAAAAGAGAATAATCTTTTATTTAACATTTTGACTGCCAATGCCTCAAACCATAAATTCATTCTAAAGTTAATAAAGAAATTTTTCTCTCTTAATGACAGGTCTTTTTATTTTATAATTGATTATTGTAATAATTGTATAATTGTTAAAATGTTATTTGTGCATGAATTATACATGTGTGACTTGAAGAAACATATAATCACGAATTTTGTTCAATGTATATTAATTATATATATTAATTATTACGTGGCAATTAATTAATTAACATTATATTAATTCAAATTAGAATTAAAAAATATTTAAAACAAAATATTTTAAACAAACAAAGAAAATAAATTTTGTGTAACTTTGCAATGTGCAAAAATCATGCAAGATTCTAGAACAGTGCTAAGAAACTTTTACTCACTTGTTGCACGTGCTGCGTGTGAGAAATGTAAGAAACATTATTAGTTATATTATTTGCAATTATATGTATATAATAATTCTTGTATTCTTGTGTATTCTTTACCAAAAGAGTTAATACAAATATTATCTACCTCTCTTCGAGATCTCAAAGCGCAATCTTCGAGCGTTTCAGCAGCTTCGTATTTACCCTGTCTTCGATAAAGGGCACCGAGATTCTTTAAAGTAGTAGTAACGGTAGGAGAATCCACCTTCGCGGCCTTGTGCCAACCGCCATATTCGCCATATGGTGTGTTTTCCTTGTTTCTGTGCTTATTTTCCTCTCTTTCTTCAGCTACCTAAAATAGAAATCACAAAATGATCAGAAAACGATTAAATAAATTTCAAAGAATTTCATCAAGAATTCAATAAAATTAAAAATTATATATGATTTTTGTGTGTACAGATTTGTAAACAGATAATATAAAATATAAATCTATAATGCTACTCTTTATTTTTTTTTTCAACAAATTAATCTTATATTTTCTTTTATTGGTTATTTTTAGAATATTTTTTATTATTAAAAATAATTTTGTTTTAAAATATATTTATATGCTAATTGACATTTTTTCTTTGTTTTATAGTGTTCAATTAAATATAACATTCTAAGTTATTATCATGAGTAAATATTTCTGTCTTATAACGTTACGCTTTGTCTTAGCACCGAGACACTACCGTGTTTCCTGATAATATTGAATGAGAAAGCATATTTAAGTTTTGTGTCTTTGTTTAATTAATGTAATAAAAGATATGGGTTATCTTTGATAGGAAAATGATTATGGTACCTAAGGATATGTTGTCTAGACTGATTATGTTTCTAAAAATAATGAGATTTTTAATGTTGGCGAGTCAGTTGTATTACTTCAGTTGTTATTTGTTTTTAATCTAAATTATTTTGTGCGGCCGATTAGCTTCTACCGACAAAAGCTTATTTGGGAATTTTCTTTATACTTTTTTCTGTCAATAATTTTGTTCCCCAATCTTTTAAGACATTCAAATATACCATATGATTCTATACAATTTCAACTATTACTTAATATATTTAAAAAATTACATTTTGATTTCTGTTCAATTGTTGTTCCTAGGGACGTATACCTGGGGACATTTTAACATCTTCAAGTGATGCTGGTACATTTTTATTTTTACCTTTTTTTGCGTAGACTGTTAAACTGAAGTGTTATATCTAGAGACGTGTACTTGAAGACACTTTTAACATGTTCAGGACAATGCTGAGTACTATACTTTTATTTTTGCGTAGGTTATTACAATGCATTGAAATAAAGAAAAGAATATTGAATCTAAATAAAATGAATGTGAAAGTAGTGTGTGTGTGTGCGTGTGGTTAAAGATATTTTAGATAAAAAAAGATCTGTAGAATAATTTAGATAAACACGCTCATATATAACTGATACGTGTTATCAAAATCTGTAATAAAATCAGAATTATATATTATTTTATTCTTATTTTTTATACATACTTTTTATATATAATTATACATAATAACAAAGGAGATTAAAATAAAGAAAGACAGAAATATTATTAAAATCAATTTTATTTTATAACGTTTTATTTTGTAACGTTTTTTAAAAAATTTTTTGAAAAAAATTTTACATTATTTTTTGTTGAGCTTTTTTGATTTTTCCCATATTTGTTATAAAAGAGGAGATATATTGGATTGGATTTAACTATTTTAACAAATGATAAATTGTATTTCCTTTGATTTTATTTAATAATTTGTTCCAATATTGTTTATAAGACATCTCCAGATTATAGTTAATTCAAGCAGCACATTGGTTTTACATACATTTCTTCTAAATGATTATAACATTAAATACGTTTGTAAAACCTATTTAAAATATATTCTAATGAACACGTACTACCTAAATCTTTTGATCTATTTTTACAATAAATTCGTTACGAATAAACGGAAACAATTTCTTAATGAAACTCATATTTGTACAATAATTCATTATTATTGAAGTTCGTGGAATTTATCACTTATCACCTTGCCTTCCTTTAACTCGCGAAATTCTAGCCATCATTCGTAATCTTTAAACTCTTTTTCCATTTAAAAACTATTATTTTCTCGACATTTCCGTATTAGAATTTTCGTCTTAAAATCTTACAAAAAATCTGTTATTAAAATAATTATTGTCAGTGTTGAATGTATAATTAACGTTTTTACACATATCCTGTTTCTTAACTTTTATTAGGATAATATTCTTTTGGGGGAGAGGACAAATAAATATTTGATTGTTACCTCTAGTTTACAAGATATCTATAAGAAGTAAGGCACTTTCAGCATTGAGGCGTATTTGTCTGAATTACTCTAAGAGTTGTATCTTTATTACTAATAGTTATAGTTTAATTATAGCAGACTTCGACAGAATTAAAGTTATTTCTTTCATACAAATTTACGTTTTATTTTATGCCCTTAGATATAACATACATTGTTCCTAAGTACAATTACCCCTTGCATCTATGAACAATTTATAAATTAAAAGCAATTATTAAAAACGTGGCGATTATTGCGTAGAACATAGCGCGGTTGCTTTCTATGCTGAAGATTCACAGTTCAAATCCACCCAGAACACAAAAATTTGATTTGATCGCTCGGAAAGTAATGACAAACCACTGAGAGTATATCACCACCATTGAGCCGGCGTTAAACACTGTAGGTCCCATATATCAGTTGATACATGCATCGCGCGCGTGCGATCCCTCTTGAAGGATGAACATTAATCTAATGGGCTTTCTACAATAAGCTATTACCTAAGTTTTAAATTTTAAATCATAAGAAATTAACCAATCACAGTCGAATGTGAGAAGAATAATCGATTAGTTCATTTCTTATAGCTTAAGACTTAAAGCTTAGGTAATGATTTATTGTAGAAAGCCCATAACAATCTAAGGCCGGTATTCATAGTTCATTCTTAATTCAAAATTTTCTTAAGTAATGTCTTAAGACGCTAATACGGCCCTCTGATTAGTTCGTGACTTCTTAAGACTATACTTAAGATGATCTTGAATATAAGATATAATTGACTATGAATACCGTCCTCTGATTGGTTGATGACATTTTAAGTTTGCATTTAAGACAGCCTTAAATATAAATATAAACTATAAATGCTGGCCTAATTCCGGAAAAATTATTGTTTCAAAACCTCATTTCCAGAGAAGACTTAGGTCTGATTTGGACGGTGCCATTGAATGGAATGGAATTGCTAAAAACGATGGTAGATTCAAAACGGTAAGATATTATTTCTAAAAGTAACAAATTGTTTTTATATAAATATCCACTATTTATAAATAAAATTTTAAATAAAAATTAAAAAATTTTAACTAAAATAAAAATATATGTAGGTTTAAAACACAGTTTCTCCTACTTTCATTTTATTTCTTGTATTACAGCATCACCGACGAGATACTATTAAAGATGGTTGATCCAGGACAAATTTTCGTGACAATCATTGGAGCCCGGAGAGTCCGGGAATAATCGAAGAACGATAACACAGATTATCGACAATTAATATAAAAAAATTACAATTATTAACACAAATATTTAGATAATACAATAATAAATTTTTTATTTTTTTCTTATATAAATGTTGCATAAATAAATATGCATACTTGAGATGCTATAATATTTTGTATTGTCGCCAAATTACAATTTTTTTCTCTACAGTTATCATTCCTATTATTAATAATCAAATTCAAACAATAATTAAATTAGTTTTAAATAAAAATCGAATATTTTGAGTTTTAAAAGTATACACGTGTCTACAAAATTAATAAATCATAAAATTAGTACTTTATACCAGTTTCTTATTTTTAATCACATTTTAACAGTCACGCGAACTTCCGTAAGACCGGACATCTTTAATAATCTCTCAGTGATAGTATGTATAAGAAGATTGCTATATAAAAATACTTTAGTTTTCAATGATCATTAATTTTAAATCCTGTAACTATTTATTACTTTTAATTACAACAAATATAGTTCAAATTTTTATATATGTATATATCACAATTATATTATTTAATTACTTCAAGTTAAAATTAAATAGATACATTTGTAAATAAAATGTTCCAGAAATCTTATTTGTCTTTAGATAGCACCACTTATTAGGAACAAATCTCCATATTACAAATATTTGAGCAATTATTGCATTATTCTAAAAGGAATTATTTCGAAGGAAATTACAGTGAATAAATCATAAATCATGCTCTTTTTTTATACACACTTCTTTGGAAACTTTGAGCTATCATATTTTTATCTTCTAGAAAGATTTTTAAAAACCGGCTCAAAAATTTCTTGTCCGCAGCTTTTAGATAGACATAGGCATTCAACATGGATTGTGATTCGTACCTGCCAAATCGGTTTGTTGTCACCATCGATGGCGCCAAATTCTCTCTCATGCGCTCTAGTAAGCACCTGCTTGTATAACACCTCAGCATCCTTGTATTTTCCTTGCTTCAAGTAACAAGATGCTAGATTGTTTTTCGTTTTAGCGACGTTTGGGTCATCCGGGCCTAGCTTAACTTCATAGATCTCCAGTGCTCGCTGATAATAACGCTCCACCTCTTCGTATTTGCCTTGATTCTGGCACAGTAGTGCCAGATTATTTAATTGCTTTGCTACATCTGGATGATCGCGACCTAGTACCTTTTCGCGGATCTCTAGTGCTCGTTTGCATAGGGGTTCAGCCTCCTTATATTTTCCTCGTTTTCCATACAGCACTGCAAGGTTATTCAACGTTGCCGCTACCGCGGGGTGATTTTCACCTAACGTTTTCTCTCGAATCGCTAGAGCGTCGGTCACTTTATATTTGTTCTGGTCTCGATATACGAGAGCGAGGATGTTAAGCATGGTTGCCACGTCAGGATGATCATGGCCAGAGGTTTTTTCTAGATCTTCCAAAGCTTGTTTACACAGAGGAACCGCCACTTCATAACGGCCTTGACTCGCATATTGGATCACCAGGTTGTGCAATGTGCGCAAGCGTGCCGGTATCTCATAGCCAGCATTCACTTGCTGAGCAAACTGCGAGGGCGGAGTCGGAGATATAGCTTGAAAAATACAATAGAAATTTTTGTTGAAGAAGTAGCTATGCAATACTTACGTAGTTCTATTTCGCATTTAATTCATTTAAAAGTAATAATTTAAAATTTTTTATTTGTATAATTTAAAAAAATTTAGTTAAATCGCAATTATTATTATTCGTTTATGATTTTCTACTTATTATTAAATTACTTGCATTACTGTACAAATTTTAGTAATCATTTTTATAAAAATTTCAATTTCAGAAATTTTCGAATTTTGTAATAATTCAAAGATAGAAAGACTTACATTTGCTGTTGCGATCATCCGTATCATCATCAGGAAAGAGATCCACCACAGGATCGTCCTTTGGTCGATCCTTAGCATTTTCATCTTCTGTTGATGGATCTGGATCGTATTGTCGCATACTGGCCATAAAGTCTAAGTGTCTCTTTTCTTCTTCTAATTGAGCAACCTGCGAAATACATTACAAATGTGATAAATTTGCAACTAATTAAAATAACGAATTGTTGTAATAAAAAGTTATTAATAGAAAAAAGATGTTTCCAATTATTAATATTTTCATTACTAAAAATTTTTCTTTCACATCTGTGTGCGAAGAAGCCTGTCGAAAATTTCAAGTATTACGATTCTTATAAATCATAGACACAAGATAATATATATATATATCTATGATTAATCACTAAAGACTCATTTAAATCATTTACTATTCAGCGTTCGAGAGAGTAATAAACGCACGAGTAGGTAAATAGCGAGTGAGTGAGAGAGACAGAAGATTTTAAAAAGGTTAGGAGTGATAAAAGTCTGAACTACGACACCAATTTTAATAAAAGACCATTATATACAAAACTAATTTTAAGTAAGGACCACAGAATTTTGCAATGTGGTACACTTCCAATATTTGGCCAAGCAACGGAGTTTCGAT
The DNA here is from genome assembly GCF_001594055.1 of Mycetomoellerius zeteki. NCBI lineage: Eukaryota > Metazoa > Arthropoda > Insecta > Hymenoptera > Formicidae > Mycetomoellerius > Mycetomoellerius zeteki. The sequence goes on from NW_017257308.1 coordinate 42,829, forward strand.
CGACACGTCGCAAAAATCTTATGCAGATACACATTTTGCAAGCTATGGAGCAAGCTGCAAGGGAGATTGCAAACGCGCAAAAATACTTTTCGTTCCACGAATAACGGCGATAAAAGGAATGAGCACTTTTCGTTCGCGTATTGCTTTGTTTAGAATTAACTGAGACTATAACGCACTATTGCTTTCGAGATCCTGCAGTCCACTCCTGTGCGATTCTTTTATTCACAGCTGCTCTTTTAAAGCCCGGCATTAGACTACAGATAAGATTAAGATTGAATTGGAATTTGACTAATCAAAAAATTCATTAAACTTGATATTAGTTTTCTTACTTCTGATTGGTTAAATTTAAATCTAATCTCAGTCTTCATCTGATACAAGCTTGAAAGAATCCAGCTTTGCAAAGAAATCGACGCGTTTCCAGTGTTTATTGATTTGTTTCTCCTAAAAGGGGATTAATTGTTATGTGCTTTGTTTAAAACGATTTGTTATCGTGAGTCACTTTTGTTTGACTTATAAGTGACGGCTCGTGATTGAACACCGCGGTGGCATCAACACGTTGAATGTCATCACCAAACACGGTAATTATAAATGCTCAATTTAAATTTAAACACTCTCCGCACGTTCTCGACCACATAAATTTTCAAAAAACGTGTTCGAAAAGTGGAATAAATTGTATAAAGTATTTCATTACATAAACAAATTTTATTTAAATACTGTGAAATTCTAAGACGTAGGTAAAACGTATGAAATAATTTGCAAAATTTATTTTTTTACAAGTTAAAGAAAAAAACATCAAAATATATTTAATTATATTCCAAATTAAGTTTCGAAAAAATTGAAGCTTTTTTGTGAAAAGCATTAATGCTTTTAATACATTTATATATACTTGATGCTAATAGATAATACACTACTAATATATTAAAAATAAGATTAAAACGCAAAACATATATTTATGAAAAATTCTTAAAATCTCAACTTAAATTATTTGTACATATATTCACATAAAATTATTATCATATATGAACGAAAGTATCATATGTGTTCAAGATGATTTTTCGTTCCTATAATAACATTTCTTGTGAATTTATACAATTTCTAATTCAAGTAAACTGTGCGCTGATTATTCGTCGGTCCTAAACCGAAGCTGGAGTAGTAATATCATAAATTAATTGACAAGCAATTCTTGATGCAAATAAGCATCTTAGAAAGCTGTTAATAATTTAATGTTGATAAGCATTTTGAAAATTGTAAATAATTTATTGCGAAAAATCTTAAATTATAGTGCCAATACCCCGTAACTTCGAAATCGTTCGGAATCGGATACATGTTTATTAGATATTTTCGACTTATTTTCATGTGCTGAAACCGCTGTAGCAGTTTTGGCACTGTATGCAGAAACACCCTGTATATAAAATTAATGTATAGCATTAAATTAATATTAGCATCAAATTATTAACAGCTTTCTAAGATGCTTATTTGTATCAAGAACATTAAATTGCTTGTCAATTAATTTGTGATATTAGTACTCCAGCTTTGGTTTAGGACTGTTTTAAGATTAAATTCATAATTAAATTCATAAGAAATATTATTAGGCACGAAGAACCGCCTTGACTGAATATGGCATTTTTCACTTATGTGTGTTTAATCTCATCGGTTGATTTTCGCTTAATAAAATCATGTTATGTTAACGAATTAGAATTAATAACGTCGGAAATAACTTACGGCTTGCTCACTCGCTTGCAACTTCTGTTGTGTACCGGCTAACTCATCCCTGAGCCAAGCATTCTCCTGGCACAGCCTCTTCACCTGCGTCCTTAGTTTCTGCTTTTCTGCTTCCACCATCTGCAAATGACTCGCTAACGCTTGCATCACTTGCGCTTCGCCTAGGCCCAGGTCGATCATCTCGATGATTTTAGAAAGCAGACTAGCCTTGTCCCGAGCGGCAGGCGCGTCCTGAGATTGCAGGCCTTGTAGCAGACCACCATGTTCGACTCGGAGAGCCTCCAGACCTTGTGCGACGGTCCGTGCTCCAGCCACAATTTCCTCCTGCGTCATCGCCGTCATTCTGCCTATGTTCTCAATTTTTTTACTGAAAATAGAAACAAAGGGGGCAAATTTATATTTGCAAAACAAATAGATTTCTTTCTTTTTCTACAGAAAATGTATAAATTTTCTGTTGCAAAATATAAATAGTCAATATGATACAAATATATAAACAGTTAATTTTTGTGTTTTAAAGAATAAATAGTAGTTAGTTTTTAAAAAAGAACGTCAATAAAATATTTCATCCTACGCATTTAGGTACCTTACAATAAAATATCAAATATTCATATACACCATTGTTATATATTTTTACAAAATGGCCGACGAGCGCCAAGGTGCTTCCGCCGCAGAGAAGGAAAGCCGAAAGTGCGAGGTCTCATAAATCCCGAGGGCAGGAGAATCGTTATAATGATAACTCGAGCACGCGATGGACACTCGATCGGGGCAAGTCGCGAGCAAAATGAAAGACGAGGACGAAGAGACAGGACTTACCCCATGTCTTCAGGGCCGCGTTGAAGCTGTCTACGTGCTGGTCTAACGCGCGGTACTGTCGGCTCAATATTTTGACGCCGGCGCATCGCGGTACGCGGCGCTCTCGCGATTCTGACAGAATCGGATACATATACAGAGCGATTCATTCAGAGACGTAACTCAATATACATATATTACCCTATCTTACATGTCATTAAACAAAGATTTTATTTTTCCAAATTTCATTAGGTATAGAATTTGTTATAGAATTATATTATATAATCGTAAAGTAATCAGAATATTATTATATTATAAAAGAAAATACAAAATATAATAATAAATATATAACAAAATTATAACCAAAAATTAAAACCATAATAATATATAACCAAAAATTAAAACCAATATTTTAAATTAAAAAGTTTTAAAAATTCAGAGTTCCGCAAGACAGATTTCAAACGTCATATGATACATTTTATTTATTTATAACACTGTGCACAATAAAACATTTATATCTATTCCATCAAATAGCAAAACACGAGATTCTTATTAAAACTAATATTTCAAAACAAACAAAATTTTTAATTTAAACAAAAATATATATAGAGAATCGCGAATGTAGGACAGAATAGAATATAATAGGATAAATTAGAATAGCATAGAATAAAATATTATTTAACTACAAAAATTATAAAAAAGAAATAACTGCGATTATAGATTATTCTCTAATTGTATTTTTTCTCATTTGTCGTTTCTAACTATTTAGCTTTCGACATTTGGATAAACTTAAACAAATATATTGTATATAAGTGAATAATTAAATATTAAAAAAAAAAACAATATAAATATATATAATAACAGTAAAGGCCAACACGACAAATTCCATTAGTGAAATTACAGACAATGGCACGTTTCTTTCTTTTTGCTTCTCCTATACCTTGTTCTATATTAAAATGTATCTATATAACATTATTGAAAAATGTATATAACATTGAAAAAAAGATAAGAGAAAAATAAATTTATAAAAATGTAGAAAGGCTATGATAAAAATCTTATAAATGTTGCAAAGATATAAGCTAATGACAGATCACTTTGTAATACTGAAGGAACGCTTAACTCTTTGACGTACAAAATATTAATGTAACAAAAATGCAATGTCTTATGTGGATATGCACAATAATAATGTTACAATAAACGTTCAATAAATATAATTCAATAAACGTTAAAAATGTAGAAAATAAGTTTTAAAATATCAATAGAGTGCACTTCTAATCAATAGATATATCAATATATAGAAAACTTAGATAAAAGAATGTTTAAAATTTTATATAAATAACACTAGAGAGACAGAAACTAAATATAAGGAACAATTTAAACATATTTCATAGCTTTGCAATTATTAAAAATCTCTCGTCGATCATCCAAAACTTATAATTTTAGATCTCCTCAAAATTCGAATTCCGATAGTCACGGATTTATGAATCGCTTTACAATATCAAGAGATTTCGCCTAAATTTTTCAATGTAATAATTGAAATATCAAATAATCAATCTAAAAATATTACTTCAATTATATCAAGATTTCACGTAAAATTTTCTGTTTACAATTTCTCTTCAATTATATAAAACAATTGAGTTCTCTTACTACGGTATTTTTTATGAATCAGTCTGTAGAACCGTAGCGCGACTAGAAATTCGATGGTGAAGAGGAACGATCGCGTCGCTGCTGCATAATCGATACCGGCCAAGAGAGACCACCTTTTCTTGAAGATCAATTGTGAAACACTTTATTGTAATCGATATTGCACGTATCGTATAAGATGTGTATTATTATTAGACAATGCTTTCGAATTTGATATTTTGATGTAAAACTATAAAATAACTAATTAAATAGTCTTTTCAATCGTACAATATCTTTATAGCTTCAATCAATTTATTATTTTGCATTTATTGCCGATTTGTTGAACTATCCGTCCGTTTGGAAAACTATCTTAAATATATTTATTATGGAACGATAATTAAAAAGCATTCCAATTAAACAGATACATCAATTTGAATGATACGTGACAATCGTACCTTAACTACTGTTCTCAGAGCTCAGACAAAGTTAAATTTTCACGCACTCATAAATCTTGACCTCCCCCAACAATCCAAGGTCAGTAAAACAGGTCTGGTGACCTCACAACAAGATCATTTGTCTGATCCTGACACTTCCGCTATTCAACCAGTTGCGATCAGTACGATCTTAACCATTCGAAATAGTGACAATAAAAGATGGAGACTAATATAAGTAATCTGCCTTGAATTTATATCTCTGGATTAATCGCCCAACTGATGTATAAACCATAAATTGAAACACGTATAAAGAAGAAATTAACGATCATAAATCGAAACCATAGAACAATCTTAAAAAATATTCTATAACAAGTTTTGTAGGATAGGCTAGTAAGAAGTGAAAAGTCGGAACAGTAAATAAAATTATTTACCTGTACATAATCGTTTTCTTTATAGCTACTATACTATACGTTCTGAACTGCTTTTTGCTACGGTTCCATATTTTACACTTACACGCTTATAATATATTCATAACACGTTAATCTTATTTTAATATTGTAAATAAAAAATCGCATATCGACAAGATTGATTTATGTCAATATACAATTATTTCTAATTTGCAGCAATTGTAATTAAATAGCTAATAAGGACAAGTAAAAAAATACAAAAATACGTATTTTCATTTTTTTTTAAAGTTATACCTTTTATAGCAAGTCTGGATAAAATTTTAATTAAAGGAAAATTAACGAATTATTAAAACATTATTTAAAAAAAGCAAATATTCTACAAATATTATAGGAATTTAAAGCATCTCAGGGTCATTGAAAATTATCAGAAGTTATAGAATAAAAGTAAAAAGATCAGTAGATAAAAAAGGAAAAGTAGCGACAATGATAAGATCGATAACTACAGTTATAATGTAGAAAAAATAGAAAGAAAGAATGAATAAGAATATAAATATGAACACAAAAGGATGAGAGATAGACTAAATTATATATCCAATCTAATTTTAAGCTTCAAATTTTATACTGAAATTTATATAGTATATATAAAAATAAGTACGTACAGATAAAGTCCACTTAAGATGATCTATAATTTACATCAGCTTTCGGAATAAAACTGTAGATTCTATTTATATTTTTATATGTCGCGTATATATTTTGATGTGTGTACTTTTATATGTGTATTTATACATACAAGAATATTATACAAGTACTTATTTATACATACAAGTATATTTTGACTCCTTAATTGTTTTTCGTATTACAATTTTCACATGTTTATGACATAATACAAATAAAACGATAAACAGAATTTTATCCTAAACTCTGACATAAATTATAGATCATATAAAATGGAATAAAGATAAAATGCAAATTTATAAAACTCGAGAACTAAATGATATAAAATTTCGTTTTTTTTTTTATTAAAAAAATACGGAAAAACAGTAAAAAAAATCACTTGAGTCTAATTAATTAATGTGTGACTATTGCACTCATAAAATGCTCATTAATTGAATTTATTCTTTCGTTTTATTAATGCAGTATCACAGAAAAAACGTTTTGCTCAATTTAATATACTTTTAGACTAGTTTATAATAATGACACCATTATCTTACCACTTTTAAATTAATTTATTTTTACATGCCATCGTTCCCGATCTTCGAAACAGTTTATTTCATACGAGGAAAAATATCAAAGCTACATTGCGTGTTTATGTTAACACGTAATAGACCAGACGTAGATAGTCAGAAATTCAATACTGGAGTATAGTATAATGCTCAATATCAATTAAAATAATTTTTATTTTCTAAAAGTATTATCAAAATTAAAATATCAAGTACAAAAAAATGCCTATAAGAGCCAATATTAGATAAATGAAAAAATAGTCAAAATTAAAAGATAAAGAAAATTTTATCACTCAAAAATCATAGTTGGATCTATGTAGGATCTATTTCTTTTGTTGTATAATTTTTAATATGTTAAATGTGTTTACTTTATGTTTTTGTATCTTCCGTTTCTTTCCACAAATAAATTTAAAGTTTTCAAATTGGAAAAATTTCATTTAAAGTAATGGACTGTAATCACTGACATTAATCAATATTAATATAAAATTCTAAATTCTTTTTATATAGCAAGAGATAAATTAGATGAATTATAGTTTAACACGAGCTAATTTTTCTAGCTATACTGATCAATTTAATACATGACAATTTCGAAAACGCAATATACAAACATATTGAACCAACATATATCTCTTGGAATGTAATCTAAAATAAATTCGGCACAAAATTTTAATTATAACAAAACTTTTACTTACATATTTATGACAGAAACTAGTGACAAAACAACATTGATAAATTAATGTTAACATTATCTAATCTTTCTAATCTTCAAAAAAACCTAGGCTCGGATGAATTTTAGCATCAAATAACTGTTGCGAACTGAATTATTTTATCGAATTAAGCACCAGATATAACACCAAAGCAAAACATATTTTCAATAAAAACCTACATAATATTGATCGACGTTTTAAGATTTAAAAATTAAATAAACAGTGTACACTGAGAAAAAGATATCTAAAAATATATTTGTGAGAAATACATTTATTTCACTGAAATAAATATTTATTTAAATACGGGCGAAATAAAATTTTATTCCTAGCAAATAAGCCATTTATTTTATCTTTTTGCAATTAATGAGATATATTTCACAGAAATGAAATATATTTCACAGAAATAAGATATATTTCACAGAAATGTATATTTCGTCATCACAATCAAATTTCGTAAGTAACATTTGCTTCACAATACTTCGACGTTTTTCTTTCAGTGTATGTTACGCATGTACGTTACATGTATGTTACGCATTAACATTAATAAGAATCTTTTCAGAACAGATATGAATTTTCGAAGATGTTTTCGGAAATTTCGTATATCAGTATTGCGCTCTGAACTATCGCAGATGAGCACGATAACGTCGCGACGCCATGCGAACCGCCGATCGATGTTTGGCACCGACGACAATTGGTGCAATTTCTAAGTCCGTTACATGGCAATCGGATATGAATGATTCTTATCATTGAACCTGACAGAGTCAAACCTAATCTTGAAGACGTACAACAGCTCTTACCGTTGAATTCGCCGCTGGAGCTATCTTCCATACAACCATAATCACTACAGCCATTTTGCCAATTCCTTATTTATTAATAAATTTGTCTGCTTCTGTTATATTTTTTATATTTTTTACACTTAATATGAAATAGATACGTGGATCTTTACTGAATGAAGAAAGGTAAAACGTAGATAATATCGTTAAAACGAAGATGTATAAATTATGGTAGTATGGAGTTTGAAAAATTGCTTGTACAAGGCAAAATTGCTTGTATGGGCAAAAAAAATCTTTATTATGGCTTGTAAAAGAAATGTTTTTCTCTCTTCAAAAATACATCTCATCATTTCACGACACAATTGTAATATTATGAATCTGAGCCACTTTATCACTCCAAGTAATCACAGAGAAATTATGAAAAAATTATTCAAAAAAAAAAAGAGGAAAGTGATATTGTAGATTTTTCATGTCTACTCACATTCTATAAGCATTGAGCGTTTTTGACATATCCGTCCTACCCATCGGTAACGGTGGACTCTGCCGGTTCTACCACTTTTCATGCACCATATATGTGTATATATACACAATGATTCTGCCAGTTGGACGTATTTCACGATACAAAAAAGTCATCTAATTATATTATCGTTGGTACAAAAATATAGATCGTGTACAAATATGCGTCGCGTATATACATAAATATGCGTGTTGCGTCTACGGGGAAGGGAAGGAGGGTATATGTACACTGTGTACTTTCGATCGCTACGGTGACCGTACCGTGCGGGATCACGTTTAGTCTCTCACTGAAGACCTCCACCCCCGTAGCAACCCCATCCCTACCTCGAAAAGGGTGCAGAGCGTCAGTGGGGATGGAAAATGCACAACGCCTGCGCCACAATGCTCTTCCGTATAGAGTCGGGTTGCGTAAAGAGGGTGCACAAATCGTATCCCCGTAAGACCGCAGTAGGAATGCAGGTTAAGATTCATGTAATCTTAGGCCGGTATTCATAGTCAGATCTTATATTTAAGACCGTCTTAAGTTCTGCCTTGAGGTGTCATGAACCAATCAGAGGGCCGCATTGGCATCTTAAGACATTACTTAAGACGGTCTTGAAATAAGAATCAACTATGAATACCGACTTTAAATGTTCATTTCTAGCACAGATACTTTAATCTCGATTTAACTTATACTTTTTATTTTCTTCTAATTCTAAGAATTATATCCGTTTCTATCAATGTAGACTGTAGATTAACTTTAATCTTGGCTTAACTTATTTTTTTATCGTTTTCCAGTTCTAAGAATTAAAAAAAAGGTAAAGAGTGAATTAAGTTAACCTATATTAGAAACGGACATTAGAAAAAGATAAAGAGTAAATTAACTCTCTACAGAATTTAATCTACATTAGTAAAAATGAATGCAAGTCAAATCAAATATTTTTTGTCATATAATAGTAACATCATCGTTCTTGAATATATCATTAATTGTTATATTATCTGATTATATATATATATATCCACTAAAACAGATTATGATAATTGACTATCTTCATCAAAGAATTTGTCTTACATTATTTATTAATACGTATTAATTGTTAATACAATAAATATCAATAATTGATAATAAAAATTTAGACATAAATGACCTGTGATTAATAAAAATTTTTAATACTTGGTATGTGAAGTTTATTTGAAAATTAATCGCGCAAATGCAAAGCGAATGAGAGCAAACCTCAAGATCTGCGGAGCGGTAAGAAAGTTCCACGCAGTCTGTTTCTGCAATCCCAGACTACTAAAGAATACAGCTGTGACTGGCATTCGATGACTCACGAGATGACGACAGACTGAGCCAGGATAATACACTATTATCGAGTAATGCAGTGTGCGTAGAGCTATGCAAAAATATTGCTCTTTTTTTTCTCACGGAAATTTCATATCAGATTTCTATAATTTATAAAATTATCAAATGTAAGAAAACATTTGCGCAATAATAATGTGTAATTTTAAACCCTTAGAATTTTTTTCGATAATCGTAACATCTGTAATTAAATAAGGGATCGATCGCATCAGTGCGAATTGTCCGAAAATAAAAAACTTATTTTATTAATATTCTATCCACATATTTTTTGTATAATTTCCCATATAATTTCAATATATTGATGAATCAGAATGATTATCATTATATTTTATAACATTTCAACGGACATGCATAATAATATAATGAATAATTAAACATAGGAATAAATAAAATACAAAATTAATAAACTACTGTAATAAAATATAGAATAAACAGATTGGATGTTTTCGATCATGTGAATTCGATCATCAAAACTCTAATGATATTTTTCGCAATAAACAGTACAACAGTACAGTGAAGAAGTACTTCATAGTACAGTAAAGAAAATCATTTTTCAATTGACAAAAACATTTGATGATTAAAAACATTTGATAAGAGACGCTGATCTTCCAGTTTTTTCTCCTTGAAAATAGAGATATCTAACCTGGCTTTGATAAAGATAATACTTTCTGAACAAATTTTTTAATAATGAGTTTTATAAAATGTTAATTAACATTAAGTAATATCAAACCAATATTTATTATTATATAACCATAAATATAAATTTAATAATATAGGGATGCATTTGAGCTTTAAATGGATAATTTGAAACATTATTATAATTCACCCATATCATACTTACTCTAATGATAATGATAACCGAACATATCAGATTATTCTAGATGTATATATACATATATATATATGTATATATATCATTATTTAATATAATAATATAATTATCCAATGTATCTGTCTAATCATTTTATAATATTTTACATGTATATTTTTATTAGTTATATGATTATTTATTAAGAAGAACATTAATATTCAATATTATTTTTTATATTCTCCATACAAATAATATATATTGAGATATATATTTAATATATGATAATTATATGTTTTATATAAGTAAAATAAAACATTTTATGTAATATTATTCTATGTATAATATCTCAAGTATGCATATGTATTTCTTGATAATTACATAATTCATAATTTAAAATCATAATTTAAAATAACATACTGAACTATTACTACCTACGTCGAACGAAATTACTTCATAAATACAGCTTGATCTTAAATATCGAGTGATAGGTATATGAACCATACATGTAATAGTTAAAAATTAAAGTGCATAATAAATAACAGCAGAACAACTATAATAACGAGGAGAAAGGAAAAGTCTTATTAAGTTTCACTCGGAACGGACGAGAAAGGATTTTAGAATTGTATAGCAAAATAATTTCACGATAATCGGCAAAAAGGCTTTCCTAAGTATTATTCAAACTCTAATAAATAAATAAAAACATTTCTATTTAATAAAATAATATGTCAATAATCATTGATAATTATTTATTCATAAAATTTCACTTCTTAAAAAGTTGAATTGACTGACATAATGAAATTATTTGACTTTTAATTGTTTAACAAATTTTAAAAAAATTATTGACATGCTTATTATTAATTAGTAATAATAATAATGAGCATGTCAATAAATTTTTTGTAATTAATAATTACAAATATCAATTCAAATTTTGTTTTATCAAACAAATTAAATGTTTTCCAATAAAAATATTCATATTTATTTTCAATATTATCTAATGAGAAATAAATTTATATTATATATATATTATTATAAATAATTTTAAAGTTTTAATATATCGTCTCACTAATAATTTGTGAATCTAATATCAATTAATTTTAACGATTTCCTTACAATTAATTATTAAATGTTGTAATTGAGATAAAAAATAGAAGACATAGATGTATGTAGTAGTAGATGTATATAGAAATAGAAATTAAATTATTGTCGCTATTAGTATTTTTACATTAAACTTAATATTACAAAAAAAACTTCAAATATATATGTACGATTGAATATTTTAATTCTTACATTCGGATTTTTTAAGACCTTCGGAGTATTTTTATCGAACTTCTAAAAAAAAATGAATAAATCTAAAAAAATAAAATATTTTTTGAAACTTTACAAGGATTTTCTATTTTATGTTTACTTTTCCACAAGAATTAGTGGCGCGCATGCATTTTTCATTATTTATGTATTGTCACACATATTTCATTAATCTTTCAAAGAGAAACAAGGATCAATTAGTTTTTAATTTCTCAATTTAATAAATTTTGTCATACATTCTGCAACTTTTACATTGCTTAAAGTATTCGAAAAGGTAGTCGAAAACAGTGATGTTCGTCAACGTCATGGTCGCTAACCTTCTGTTCTGCTTCCGCGATTACCGCTGTCGACGGAAATAAATTAAGCTGATTAATTTCCCTGATATACCTGCGGTTTGCCAAGACAGACATATTTTTTTTATCAATAATATCAATCAGAACTAATTAGTATCGGAGAAACTGCAAAATATTCATCGGAAAGGATACTTTCTAAAAGTTAAAATCCCCAGATTATAGTATACAAAAATAAATCACGTCAAAATAATTACATTTTCCTATATTTTAAGACACTTTAATACGAAAAAATCCTTTTTTACGACAATTGGTGCATAATTACTTTTTTTCATATGAAAACACGCAGAACCGTATTCTTATTCCTAAAAATTATACCTTACAATATCTGTTTATTTATTTAATAATTAGACAGAAACAATTCTTATATAATATCTTTTCATTTGTTCATTTCAAATCACTCGTCGACATAAATTGAATCGCGTCTTCTGTTATCTAGCAGCGTCTTGTACCAGCTGATTAAACTCTTGATACAATTTAGACTCCAACACAACAATTCGTACTTACTCCTGCGAATGGTCCAAACAAGGTTGCCACCGCTCGCTTCAATGTAGCATCCCACCGGCGAAGGGATGCCACCAGGATGCCCCGAAGAAATTCTTGGGACGTCCCGGAAATGTCCTTGAAAGGTCCTGCGAAAGTTCCTCGCTGAAGGGGAGAGTGCAGCTTCTTCGTTTCTTTCGCGGATCAAACCGATACGCCGGAGAAGCGCGAGAAGGAGAAACCGCGGTATTTTCACGCAGAATCGATCTTGGAACGTTCGCGGTTTGGAACGGAGAAACTCACGATAGTTCTCACACGACGAAAATACTACGACGGTCGGCGAGCATCCGGACCACGTTCTGCGAGACCGTTCTCGCGGCGGCGACGATGACGGTGACAGACAAAGATGGCGAGGCTCGGGCGCAGACCACGACACGCAGCATTACATACCCGGCAAGTTTACGACGAGTTTAGAGCAAGAACGCCGAATCGGCTGCCGAAAAGCGCGCGGCAACGCGACACTCGAGAATTCGGACGGAACGATGCTTTGGGGAACGCGATAAATTACAGTACGGAATTATCGCGCGATAATTCTGTTGGAGCGTAAAATCGCGACTGCAGCGACCTCCGCTGCGCAGAGCTGACTGCGCTCGCGAACAAACGGGCTGATTCTCATGACGCGATTACTCGACGCAATTACTCGCAATTCTCATGCCTTTTAAAGACCGTTCTTTATATTTGCAAATTTGTTCTTTGTATTTGTATATTACTTATACTACTTTTGCATTCAATTTGAAACGCTGGACGTTAGAGGGGAAAAAGAGATAAGATTGAAAAAGTATAAAAAAATTTAGTTACAAAAAATAAACTATAATTACATGTATGTATGTATATACATATATACGTTTCTCTGTGTGTGTATATATATATATTTGCTTTGGATGCTTATGCGTTTTTTAAGTGCTATTTTCAATTATTTTATTCTTAAACAGTCAATTCAAAGCAGTCAAAATTAGATGAGCAATATGAACACGTGTAACAATAGGCCTGTTCTTTTTAGCTGAACTTTTGCACCAGTTCATCTTTCCTCCTTTTCTTTCCAGAAGGAAAGGCCTAATAGGTAATAAGAAAAAATCAATTTTTGTTGTATTTACACAAGAATTATTAAATTTGTTATATAATGATGGAAATATATGATAAAAAAAATAATGCGTTCTTCAAATTCAATTTTGTTCAAAGCTTTTAAGGAGATTGTGTACTGTTTTATCATATTTTCTTTTGCTAAAAAGTGCTTATAAGTGCTTATAAGTGCTTATCTTTTTTTTCTATCTCAATGAGGTAAACAATAATTATATAACAGTGTGATTCATCATAATAATTTTCTGAGCGCTAGCAGAGCCAAAGAATGTAATAAGCAACGTTTACAAGCATAGATATTTGTCGAATTAATTTTTTCCAGACATGTTAAAACTATAACTATATGTATATTATAAATATGAAAAATATATATATGTATATATTACAAATAAAAAATATATACAGCTGTATTACAAATCAATAAAAATACTATTTTTTTTACTATTACCTCTGGTATTTAACTTTGTTTCGTTATACATATATATATTTTTATATTACATATATATATTTTTATTTTTAATTTAGATGTTACCTCGGCTATTATGAGTAATTACGAACATTAGTTAATTTAAATACATTAGTCTTTGGAACTAATGCGGTAGAGCACAAGCACAATGTAATTTATAACATTTATTATAAATTTATGTAAAAGACATAGTACTGCGTGTTATTAAAGACATTAATAGAATCTTTAAATCGCATTTGACGATTTTCATCACATAAATATATACATCCAATAAAGAAATTTATATTTTAATACATCTTCTTTTCATTATACTTCAAACAATACCACTTATCTGAGAATTCATAAACCTCCTTTAAAATCTCCTTATTAAGATCCTCAGTGACACACGGCACGTGCCAACAGTTATCATTTTTTTGTACAATCGGCAAATAGATAAAAGGGTCTTGGATGCGAATACCAGTTGCACTGAACTTGATCAAGTGTTGATGCGAAAACTGCCATTTCATAAATTTTTGTTGCAAGTCCTCATCTTGCAAGGAATGCTTATGTTCTCGCATTAAATCCGACGAAACAAACATTGTATTCATCCCACACGCCATAGTTGCATAGAGTATGTACGGATCATCGGCGGATCTAAAATTTGATGTATTTGTATACAAAAATTTTATTTAATATATTATTTAAAATATTATAACTATTTTATAATTGTTATATACATATATATATTTTTATTTTATACATAATTATAAAATAATCGTATGCCCCATGATATTAATTATATCAATTTAAAAAAAAGTCCTATATCTGCGTAGATTTAATACTTACAAATTATCTATGAAGAAGACGAATGCATTTCGCTCTACATGTTTAAATTCAAGTAGCTTCTTTTGATGTTTCCGCGTCAATACAAGTACTTTTTTTCCACATTTTCTGAAATGCTCTACTACATTGATTAGCTGTAATATAAACCATACGTTAATATTTAATAATTAATATATTTAGAAAAAGGAAAATAGAAAAAAAAATTATTTTTTTATAATTGAAATTTCTACATATATGAATTTATATAATGTATCAATATATTGATAAATGAATAATACAAATATTTTGATAAAAACAATAATATATTACCACTAGTAATTTTGGTGCGGAAAAATTCATATAAGTTAGATTAAGTCCGTCAATGACTACATCAAAAGGTTTAGTGTTTTCAATAAATTTCTTAAACTTCAACAATTCTTTTGGATTAGTTTTATGATAGATGTCCGATCCTATAATTATTCTGTCCATCACAAATTTTGCCAATTCCTGAAATTCGTCTTCACTAAATTTTATTTTGGACAAAAAATAACCGCAATGATTACAATTCCCCCTATAAATAGAATAAATATTATTAAAATTTTATTTATTAAAACTCAAAATATTAATTTTATTCTATAGAATACTAATCTATTTGCTTTAAAATCTTAATTTTATTTAGTAAATTCTTAAACGTTATTAAAAAATATAACTGTACTTATATAATAATATATTGTAATTACTAATAACTTAAAGAATTCTATCATTAATTATTAACTTTTTTTAACTGTTATTTAAAATTACTAAGTGTATTAAACTAAATCATGCTGAAATATTAAGAAAACGAACGTTTTTTTGGAAATTATTAGGCGATCTGTGGACCAACCATATTTGATAGCTGTATTAGCATAAGCTCTTATAATTTGATCAAATGGTATTATACTGTGTTTAATCCAGAAATCAAACATCTCTTCCATTCTATTGTTGAAAAATTTTGCATCTTCCAGCTGGCAATATTGTAGATGTGATAAGTATACATTTTTTTGTGGAATCAATTTGCGCAACACTATATCTGACAGTGTTTTCCATGCAATGTCGGGTTTTCCATTTATAAATGCTGCACTAGCTAATGCAGAACATATAACAACGCCTGGAGAAGAGGTAATCTTCACCATTTCTATTATATCTTGTGTTTTCTCCCATTCATCTGTCAAACATAAGCTAGTTATACATTCTTCAGCTGTAACGTAATCCAAATACTGATACTTCTGCCTCAAATCATTGTATGTTTCTACAATTTCTATTTTATCTGCATCGGTCAAGTTTTGTTTCAAAACGTAGAGTTTAAGATATTTTCCAATCACTCCTGCATTCAAGGAATAATTATTTTCCCTTAAGAATTTGAAATATGCAATAGCGTTATTCACATGAAAATATTTGACACACATATCTATGATTACAGAGTCTACAATATATGGTGTGATTTCTGTATTTTTTTGAAGAATTTTTTCTCGTATGTTTTTCCATTCTATAGTAGGTAGATTTTTTTTCATTTCCTCATATATATCAACATTTTCCGTAATTAGAGCTTTTAAATAAACAACTTTCTTAGCACTATAGCTTTGCTTTGATAAAATATATGTATTTATGTTAAACTTATAAAAATGAGACCGTAATGGTTGATATAGCTTGTAAAACAGCATCATTTATTCTACACCTGAAAATTAAATTTATTTATTATTAAAATTATTTCATAATTTGTACGAATTAAAATTTGGTTAGTCTATTTTATTAAAATTTGTGTCATAATATATATTTTAAAAATAGAGATATTATTATTATATAAAAACAAAGTAATGAAAATAATGAAAAAATTATTTTAGAAGTCTAAGATATACATATAAATTATAAATGTTATATTCATTATTAATAATGATTAAATCATTGTATTTAACATTTCTCATAAATTATATATACACACATACATTAGTATTCAATAAATACATCTACAAGATGATTTATATAATGATAATTATATTCTAATTTAAACATGATTTTACTATGCAATTTAATGCATAATAATAATACATTTTTCGATAATCTTACATTATTAAACAGTGGCAACAAAATTTATTTCAACAGTACAAGCTCATTAAGGTGTTATCATTAATCTTACTACATGCAACTTAATTAATAAGAAAAAGATTCACAGTAATGTAATGATAGATATATAATAATAAGAATAAATTCATACGTAAATATACAAGTCAATTTCAAAGACTGTTTCTTTTTTTCTCCTCGTTCCTTTTTTCATTAAAATTTTTATAATAAGAACGAGTATACATCCTCTAACCTCTAAAATAGCAGCTTAACTATTGGAAACACCGGAAACATTAAAAACCGACATGTCTGGAGGCTCAGCAGAAATTGAAGAATGCTGACATATCAAGAGATTCGGATTATCAATTGATGGTAAATGTCAAAATCTGTTTTTAATTATATTATTTATATACAAATGAAATTATAACAAATCTTATAAAACGGCGAGAATTTTAGATATTAAATTCAAAAGACTTATTACGCTTTCATATAAAGTAGATAATCAAATAAGTTATTACTTTATATAAAAATAAAATCTTAAAAATTATTTTAAAAGAATATAAATTCTTTATATACGTAATAAACAAAACTTTTTAACAATGGATTTTATTTGGATACATAACTTCTTTATAAATTATACTTAATAGAATATTTATAATGTGGCCTGCTCTTTTTAATATGCAAATCCATCTGGATAGGTCTTTAACGATGACAAGAGCTTTCCAACAAGAGACACAGATGACACAGTGTAACACAATGAATCATTACATCCTAGTTGTTCACCAATGTTAAACAAAGATGAGATGATCACTGTGCACTTTCGCTTGTTGGAAAGCTTCCAATATATTTAGGATTGGTTTGCAACAGCACTTGGCGGGGAGAATGGCTAGAACGGTAGCGGAGATGATAGGAGATATGGATACAGTGAGACACGCGCTGATAAAGCGCAGATGTCATGCGGTCGCGTTTCGTGTGTCGCCGATCTCCGTGTGTTTGGTTAGTCGCCGTTCTATTTGCGCTGCTTGTAAAATTTGCTCATTTGAGATTAACGCGTTGTGATACGAATTGTGTTTTCAGGAAGTGCTAACTAACGGAAGGGGTTGCCAACGGCATTGTCTCCTTTGTGAAGCTTGGTGAAGCTAAAACAAGTAATAAGTAAGTGTTGTGCTCCATGCAGTTCATGATATCAGAACCAGACGGTTCACAGGGTGACGTCACATGGGAATTAATCGCGTAGTAACAACGCGCGAATTTCAAATATCCGCGCAAGTCGTTTTTATTCATTTTACTTCTATATTATTCTTAATTTCTATTGAGAGTAATATAATGTTAAAAAACAAATAAAATTTCTTTATAAAATGTTTTAAAATAATACACTATAGAACAAAAAAATTTTCATTTTATATTGGATAACATCTTTTTTAAGCTAAAGAATTGTCAGTGTATAAATTTAATTCAATATTTATGCAGTTATTGATCTGGTCTCTAAATTATATTTTTTGTCTACATAATTCTTTGTCCCAATACAGCACACTGTAGACAAAAAATATAATTTAGACCAGATCAATAACCGCAGCATACACTTTATTGTATCCATAATCGGGATATCCCGATTATATATATATATCTCGATTATATAAATTTATTATTATAATATATAAATAAATTAATATAATATATAAATTATAAATCCCGATTATATATTATATATATATCTATATAACAAATTATATGTACTATAGTTTATAAATGATATGTGTATAGTTTATAAATATATGTATAGTTTATAAATAATTTTTATAATATTAATGATTGTAACTCAATTGAAAGAGCTATTCTTCATTATTAAAAGTTCGATAGTGTTATTGTAACACTCCATATATTAATTATTTTTTTCGAAACACGAGAATTATTTCATAACAGTCATCATTTGGACTAATAACAGCTAGCATGATTTGCGCGACACGACGGTCTTCTCAGAATCTTATCATTTTTGATAATTTTATATGCGCCGAATGTGTAATGAACATACTATATGTATACTATATGTGCGCGTATTGGTGGGTAATTATTATAATAAAAAGGGCGTTAAATGAAGAATATATACATATTGAAAAATACTTATTTCTAATTATGCTATTTTTATGAACTGTTTAAAAATTATTTCAAGGCGATAGTAACTTAGTCGGTTATCGCACGCTTTTAATCTTTTCGAATTATTATCGATTTTTTTTACATAATTTACTTGATACGCGTCGTGTGATAATTTATGTTAAACGCAAATCGTCATACGTCATCTACATGACGAAAGCTTCATATCCATTATTTACATTTTGCTGTTCCTTATTGCTTGCATGATTACGATAGTGATAATGCGGTTTTATATATAAAAGTATAATATCATTTTGTTACTATATAAATTTCCTATATTTTCCTTGGAAGAATATTTAAATAATTGCGCGCACAATAAGAAGATTGACATTGAATTAATAAATTAATTTTATACGTACACTATGAAGGTCATATATTAAAATAGATAAAATAAAAACATATTTAAAACATTAATTAAATATTATAAATGTATAAATAAATTAATGTTATAATTTATATACATGTATTTATATATGTATAATGTACATATAAATTATTCTACGTATAAATTATTATAATAATATAATATGGAGTTTTTCTCTCCGTTTTATATATAATTAAATAATTTATATGTTATATTGTTTACATTTTCTTATGTAAATGGTACATTATAATAAAAGTGGTATATAACGATGAAATATAAGTAATAGTATGAAATATTTTAAAACCTAGAATAGTCATGGAGAATTACACATCGGACTCCAGCGACTCGGATTCTACCTTAAGAACGTTGGATCTGTCCTATTTGGCACTGGACAACGAAGTATTAGATAAGCAATTCCTCAATACCAAAAGTCCAGAACAAGTGGATACCTTATTGTTGAGTCAGAATCTTCTCACAACTGTACCTGCCAGTATCAGTAGATTTATCAATCTGAATTTCCTCGATGTCTCGAACTGTGGCCTCACCAGCTTATCAGATTTTTGGACGGATTGTCCTTTGACCTGTTTGATTGCGAAACATAATAATCTGACCAATGATGGATTGGCGAAAGATTTTGAAAATCTCGTTAATTTAAGAGAACTCAATCTAAGTGGTAATAGACTCACGGAATTTCCTAATCAGATTTTTGATCTACCTGGATTAAAATATCTTTATTTGGGTGGCAATCGTATCAGCGAAATTACCAAGGACATCTGGAAGTTGCAAAGGTAATTGCGCATTTTAAAGAATTTTAATAGTGTTTTAAATAAAAATAAAATTTGTTAATTTGATTATTAGCAAATTAATAATCGGCAATTATAAACTTAAATATGAAGAGCATGAAATAGTTTGAAAGTTATAATTAAATATCTTGGTATGTGGTAATGTAAAGTAAATTGTAAAGTAATGTAAAATAATGGTAAGTAAAAGAATTATGCGAGTTATATAATAATATTTTAATACTATTAATTTAAATAATTGTTTGCGAGTATAATACATCGTGTATTGTTTTATATATAAAAAATTGAATAGTTAATCGACTTTACCCAAAACATTGTTAAGAAATATTCTGATTTGTCAAAGATTGCGAGTTTTGTCGATGGGAAACAACAGATTGACAGAGGTACCGTCCACCCTTGGTCAACTGAAGACCCTACAGGCCCTTGTACTTTGTGACAACATGCTAGAGAGTCTACCAAGCTCGATAGCCAATTTAACGAACTTGAAGACTCTGTCGCTTCACAAAAACAGACTACGGACATTGCCTACTGAGATAATAACGTTAAAATGTCTCACAGAGGTGGGTTACGAATAATTTAATCATCCTATATTTTATACTTTTTATGTTCTAATATATGTATGTGTATGTATGTACATACATACATACATACATACAAGGTATCGAGTTTAGTGATTTTTATTATAACGAAGAATATTAATTCGTTTAATATAATTGATTTTCACAAATCTTATTTCTTTACACCCTCTACTTATTTAAATGTTTTTACTATGCAATCTTTGCGTAGCAAATTTTATAATTTTTGTAACTGATTTTTGCTAAATTTAAGTTTGCTGTTTTATGAAAAAAAGTTTTATTCGTTTTTCACAGTTGTCTTTACGAGATAATCCGTTGGTGGTGAGATTCGTATCTGATATGACACATAATCCACCATCGTTGTTGGAGCTAGCAGCGCGCATCATCAAGTCCAGTGATATTCGCTACGATAATGAAAGTATACCGCACAACTTAGTACAGTACCTCAATAGTGCCCACAGTTGTGTCAATCCTAAATGCAAAGGTTAGTGCTTTTCGATTAGCAATAATTATAATTTAGATGTAATAAATCAATGTCTTGGCAAAATAATAATCAAATTTACATCGAATGTAAGAGGAGAGTGAGAAGCGTAAACAAAGCTTCCAAGGAAACGAAACTTGAGGCAACCAAATGTAAATGAAGCGTAAATACCTCTTTTAGATTTTGCATGAAAAAACTTAAGCGAACCAATCGCAGTCGAGCATTCTCGAGAAGATAAGTTAGATCGCGAAAAAGACTATAATACATTTTTTGCAACGCATTAAATTTTTACACTGATAGTGAGAGAAAAACTTTTTGGCATTTGTGTAACTACAATTATTATATATTACTATAACTATGATTATGACTACTATAGTATTAGTAATAACTATACACATAGTTATTATTATTAATATTATAGTAATCATAATCATAATTATAGTAATATATAATTATATGTAGTTACAAATATCGAAAAGTTTTAATCTCAGACTAAAATTGCGCAGTAATAAAATTTAGAATAATTCGAAATAACAAAGCGTTCTTTTGGATCAAATCTTGTAACAGGGTTAACATTTTTTCTTTTTTGCGCAGGTGTTTTCTTTAATAATCGCGTGGAGCACATTAAATTCGTCGATTTCTGCGGCAAATATCGCTTACCACTGTTGCAATACTTATGTAGCAGCAAGTGCATCGAGCCACGTGACAACAAGGAACCCGTCAGCGGTGCCATGATTAGAAAAGTTCTTCTTGGCTAGTGAGATTTTAAAAATATATTTCTGTAATAGGAGATACTGAAGATCTTGAAAATTATTTCACTACAATTGTTTCCACTTCAGGAGAGATATTTTCCATTTTCTATAAGAATTTGCTCTTGATCAATGCTACAAAGTTTAAAAATATATATGTTTATATGGAAATAATTATATATGAGAATAATTATATATACTACGCGCGAGAGTAATAAATAATTATATACTCTACGAGAGTAATAAATTCTAGAATAGGTTCTGGAGAAAACTGAGGAATTAAAGTAATAAATACATGTAAATGTATAGATATTACGACATATTTTATATCGAATCTGTGCATTTTTCTTCTTTTCGGTATTAAAAGTATAACATAATAACTATACTATTATGTTAAATATAATTTTGTAAAATATAATAAGTGTATTTAAATACAATATAAATATTTTCCGTTGACTCTTTAGTATCATAACTTCGAAAACAGCAAAACAGAGAATAAAAGATTTTTTCAAAATTTGAGATATAAACCCTATATTTCAAACTCTTTATTTAAAATTCTCCTTTTTCATTTTAAAACAAAAATTTTTTTGTAAATTGGAATTACGCTACTTTCATATTACACATTTGCCACATAGGCTGCGTTCGTTTTGGCGCTTACAGCGCTTGTGAGCATCAATTGTTCTTATTTAATATTTAATAAACAACAAGGATGCAACAAGGATGACGTTCACAACGCTTAAAGCGTTGTAAACGTCAAAACGGACACAGCCATAATCATGTGACTATATGATATGTATAGAATGAGAAAACGAATAAAAGCATGTGATTTATTTTGCACATGAGCTACATTAAAATAGTATTAAAATTGAGAGAATGTTTCAAAGTAGAGAATAGATTAATTTAATTTTTGGAACGATCCTTTCCATTTCATATTCTCATCCAAGTATTTTAAGTTTATTATAAATCGCATAATCTTTATTCGCTTACATATTTAGTAATATTAGAAAGCAAATTTTGGTATACAGAAAAAGATCGAAACATCGGTTAACGTTATTATTGTTAATAGTTTATTGTTAAATAAACCATAAAATATACAATAATAATATTATTTATATATAGAGTGATTCCGCGTGATTAACGACGAGGCGGTATCACGCGATTTCTTTTTCGCTTAAACACATTCAGAATAGTTATACTACAAGGTATTCATCATCGTCGTTGCGACTAATACGTTTTTTTTTTTGCGTCATTATGTTTCATAAAACTAAAAACAACATTCAAGAGAAAGAACGCAGAGGAGGAGTAGCGAAATAAGAATGGTAGGTAAGTGTGTGTATTTATAATTTTATATATATATGTATAATATATATACTCGTGTATATATATATATAATTGTGTAAACATAGCAATCGTGTAATAAGAGTTTTACTACTTTTTTCACTTTTTGCTCACAGCTTACAGTACAGTACAGTACAGTACGGTGTGTAGTCATATATAATTAATTACCTATACATACATATACATATTCATATATATATGCGCTTTATCTATTATATATTACATACATATATATGTATGTACATGCTTCTTTTTCTCGCTCTCTTTCTCTCTATATATCTCTCTTTCTCTCTCTCTCTCTCTCTCTCTCTCTCTCTCTCTCTTTCAAACTTTTATTTTTTCACACATACACACACACATATACATGTGCGCATATAATCTCACACCTATTCACAACGTCGAATTAGCGCGTTTTTATCATATAGGCGTGGTAGTAACTAGCACTACTCTTTACTTCTTTTTTTCTTAATCATCTTTTCATATTAATTTCGTTTTATTTAACTGCGTGGTAAATATTTTTGTATCGTTTCACTCTCTTCTCTCCCTCTCTCTGTCTCCCTCTCTCTCTCTCTCTATATATATATATATATTAAACAATTTCTCCCTAATATCGTACATTCATGTTTTAAACGTTAAGGACTCACTGCGCCTGCGGTTGAGGGTGTTATCTTGATTTATCATTATCCGTTGCCCCTTATATCATTCGGGAAAATCGTCATCCTGTTCCAACCGGGGCGCGATGTGATTTCCATCAACCAATACATTCTCTATTCACCATCCACCACTTGCTGCTCCTGAGTCTCCTGCTCCTTCGTTTCCTTGGCATCTTTGTCCTCGTCTAAAATGCGATATTGAGGAGTGTAAAAAAGGTATAGGGTTATAAAAGAAAGAGGCGTTATTTTTATTAGAATATTTTTTTGTATAATGTATTTCTTCTTTATGTTATGTAAATAAGTGGTTATGAAGTTTGCTTCAAAATGTTAACATGCAATAATTTTTTTATCATCCTATTATTCTTAATTAACACAAAAATAGAAATATTAAGACAAGAATAAAAATATGTAGAAAACATAAAAAAAATTTATTTATTTAAAAATGATTATAAAAAATAAACTAAATTGAAAAATTTATATTATTCTATTATTTTAAAGTTAGATTATATAATAAACAAAATCTTTTTATATAAAATATTTTTCGATAAATATTCACAAAAGGGAAGCCACCTCCGATGATCTTGACATATGTCGTCAAGGTCATGACCCTGAGAACTTTTTAACGGACAGTGACCGCCACCTATAACTGGGTGGAGGTCACTCAGAGTCATGACCTTGACAACATATGTCAAGGTCATGGTCATCGGAGGTGGCTCCCCTTTTTTGAACATTTACCCTTATAACGTCATCAAGGATCTTACGATGTGATAATGAAACGCATGTAATTTCTATACACACAGGCTATTCAAGAATTCATGAAAAATCCGCTTTATAGTATATTGAAAATAAAAGCATTATTACATAAGCAAGTATTAAAAACGGTAAACTGTAAGCATTCGTTTAATTTTAAAATAGAGAACATTATTTTTAATTAATTCTGAGGATATTAATAGAACATGAATTTTTTCCAATTCAACTTAGATATTACATATCAGTATATAAATAATAACTTGACGTACAATTTAAATTTAAATTGGATTTCAATAGAAACTTTAATTGAGTTACTAAAACATAGAACATTATAATTTAATAAGTTACAAGAAAAAGCAAAAAATATTAGAAAACCCTGTATAAAAATTATAATTAATTTGATTAGTTTTAAATTATACACGCAATATAAGAGACAATAAAAAAAAGTTATGAAACTTCAGCCAATATTTTAATTTTTAAATTTAATAAATTTTTAATTGAAAAAATAATTTTTGTATTATATTTATAATAATAGAAAATCAGAAGAATTATAGTTATAATTATAAACTTTTTTAAATTAAAAATTTAAATTTTTTTTATCCTCATAAGTTTTCTTGCACACTTCTGAAGAGGATGTCCAGTAATTGAGTTTCTTCGAATGAATGTTGAAATCAGATCAGACTGGATCCGAAAAAAAATTAAGATTATTTCTAGTATCATTCACATCTTCATATCAAATATTCTACAACAGTGTATAAATTTGTTTACATGATAAACTTTAAACGGATAATGAATGAGATACAAAATGTTTGTGAAAAAAATGGACGAATCAAAATGGAATTAGAAGGAAAAATTACTCGTATGGAGTTCATAAGATATATTCGTGAAATTTCGTTGAAAGATTAAATTAAACATTAAATTAAGTTAATGCATTTAATTTAATCAAAAACAAAATATAGTAGAATAAAAAAGAATATTTTTAATTCTTTTTAAATAAAACATATTTTTTAAAATTTCTGCTTTTCTTCAATTTAGACAAAAAATTAAAAATTATTAAAAGTCTTATTCAAATAAAAAATTAAAACATACATATATACTTATAAAGTCAACATTCAAATTAATACACAACAATGAAGAGATACCAAAATATCGAATACATGTGCATGTTCCTGGCTGAAAAATTTTTATGAAAAACTACATAGATTGAAACACACAAGATCTTAGAAATCTTTAATTTTTCAAAGATATTTTTAGTGAGACGTAGAGTGGTGTTGTTGTTTGTTTGAACAAGAAATTCTCTACCCTTTCTGTATACGTCTTCTGACGCTGTATTACGAGCTTTTACGGAATCTTTTTTTGTATCTATTTTTATTATATCACACAAAATAAACAATGTCACTCTACGTTTCACTATAAAAGACTAAGAATTTTTAAGATCCTGTCTCAAGTCCTGTCTAGGCAGTTTTTCTTTTTCGTAAAATTTTTTTCCGCCAGGGGTACATTAAAAAGTAATTAAACTTTTCAAATTTAGGTATATTGTAATTAATTTGTTGGTTGCGCTTAAAATTACTTAATTTATTTTCAACAATTCCCTCTTTTTCATCCATTTTTATTCGTGTCCAATTTGTAAATCCATTAAAGACCATAGTGCTGTTACATTAAGAATTTACTGAAAGACTGTATTTATAATATTTCATTACAATTGTGCTCTCACTTTTTATGCCACAATATTTTGAACAATTTACCATTATATATTCTTAAACATTTTCGTACATTTGAAAATGAGATATTGAAAAGAATTGATACGAGAACGTCATTTGTGTTACTAAATTTATTTTATTCACAGTAAAATTTTTATCTTAAAAATGATATTGGTCGTTAATGGATTAATGTAATATACACATTACATTAAGTTCTTATACGATATGTCGTTTTAGGAAAATAGAAGTTAAGAAAGATTGGTCATTATCGTAATTACATTATTTAGCGTTCTTTTACCTTATGCAGATATATTAACACATTATACGAACATTATGCAGAACAATATTACATACATGTTGGCAATACCCAAGTATAAAATATATTTTACAATATATAATATTATATTAGTGCAAAAGTGTTCGCCGAATAAAATTTAGAACGAAATAACAGTTTCAAGAAAAATACTCTTATTAATTAAAATAATTATATATTATAAACTTTAACGTTTTGTCCTTTTTCGGATATTTAAAAATTTTGAATTTAAACTTTGAATTTGTAACTTAATCTTTTGCACTAATTTAATACTCATAAACACATGCGCGCGCAACACACACACACACACACACACACACACACACACACATATATATATATTTTACATATTAAATTAGTTTATTGTTTATCTCTTTACAATTGTTACATATTTTATCCGTTACATCTTGAAAAGTGTAAACACTGATGCTAGGATAAAAAGAAAACTTAACGAATAAGTCAATTATAAAATGAGAGGGGTATATTATTTAAGGTTCTTATTTCCTCATTGCAATTATATAATATTTATTTATAACATTAAAAATGAAAAATTACATAAATTGCTCCTTGTATTGTACACACATCAAGATAAATTATTTATATATTAATTCTTTCACAAGCCATTCCTTATTGTTTGATAGATTTGTGTGAATAAGTAGTATTAAAAAAAAATATATATATACCAAATTGTCTTTTTTTAAATTATTAAATAGCTGTAAATCTTGATTAATTATCGTAAAATTCCTTTTCACTGGAAACTTATTGAAAATAATATATGCAATTTTTTAATTATATCTGCATTTATTAATGGAACAAAGAGAAAGAATTTCCTGAATATATCTTATTAATCTATATTATCAAATGTGTTATATGTATAACATACAAAAGACCTATTTAATTTAATGTATAATATTACAAAAAGTCAACATAATTTTTTGTTATCATCACTGTTCAATACAACTACAAGAAGAAATAGGAATCTTAAAGGCAAATTTTTTTCTCTAATATTTCTTTTTCGCACTCTTCCTTTACAACACTAATGTGTTTTTATTTACCACTACCATTAAAATATTAATTAATTTGCATATGTGTATACATATACACACACACACATATATAATGAAATTAAATCTATATATATTAAATTCTATTTATATTAATATTATTAATCTAATAATAGTACTATATAATATATACGCACATATTATAATTTTATTATTATTAGATTAATTGAAAGATTCGTTCATTATTTCTTTTCTATATGGCTTTTTATATTACTAAACAAGAAAACAAAACGAATGAACGCTTCGATCGATATTCGGTATTTATATGGAGTTTTAATATTTTACACATTTTTCTTTCAGGTTGACAATCACGTCAAAAAAGATTTATGATCATCTAATGTCTTATAAACTATCTGTATTAGGTAATACATTAGATATAAAATAATATATTATATATATAAAATAAAATACACAGAATCCCCCTTTCTCGTTTGTCTGAATGTACTCATCCGAAGTAGCATAGCAGTGCTTGCAAAGCGCTAAAAAAGCAATTACATAATGCACTTTTTTAGCGCTTTGTAAGCGCTGTGTGCTACTTGGATAAGCTTTCCAGATGATAAAGAAAAGACGCGCTGAGATAAGACGTGAAAGGAATTAATTAAAACGAAAAATCGATGAATTTGTTTATTAATAATAATAATAATGATAAATGATTAACAATTATCTATGTCCAAGAAACGAATATTCGATACTTTTATTAAGATTTCTTTTACACTTAAATTTCTGATTAATTGCTTCTTCAGTATTTCTCTCGGTAGTTTTAAAACTCATTCGACAGAAATGGAGAGTCTATTTGTATCAATTGCATTCTGTCATGTACTTTGTTTAGAAATAAAACAGATATTATATATATCTAGTTTTTGAAAAGAAGTACAAAAAACGATTTACGAAAGATGCAACTAAAACGAAGAGACTTTGAGATAGATACCGATGTAATTGTGTCCAATTTAAATTTCAATTATTTAAATATCTTTTTCATAAGAAATATTTCATGCTATGTATCAATATAATAATATGAAGAATTCGAGCCTTTACATCGAGCCAGCCATCTCTTTTAGGAAGGATGTATAAATGCATCATTCAAAATATTAGAAAATTATTATTTCAAAATATACAACTATAATTAGAAAATGATTTAATATTTTTTAAATTGCTTTTGATATCTCTAAATTGGTATCTTTAATTTATTTTTAGAATGTATTTATATATTTCGCGCAATATTTTAATTTTTAAAATCTCAACTTTTATAATGTTATTTGTTTCTAATTGCACAAAACAATGTAATTCGAATTTGTACATGTTGAAAATGTGAATTTTACTTTTCTATCTTGTTTGTAACTTTTTATACAAAAACCGTTTCTCTTTTTTCAAAACCGTTAAACACGTTCCGAAGAACGAATTCTTTTCGTAATAAATTTAAAGAGTTGACGATGACATCGTTTAAAACCAAAGGATGAAGTATTAATAAAAAAGAAAAAAAGACGAAAGAATTAATGACTAAAAAATTTAATTTTAATATATACAACATCGATAAAACTCTAACCTTTGAACATTAACATCTAATTCTTATATATCATTCATCTTTCCTTCAATCTTTTTTTACCTCATTTCGTTTACCTTTTCCTGGAAGAAGAACCGAACTCGAATATTATCTTTTGTAACGCAATGATATAATGTACATGTTAAAATAAAATAATTAGACTGTCCCGGAACACAGCTGCGACGAATATCAATTTATTTTTCAATTTTTAGATTCAAAGAATCATGTTATTTATATTATTTTTCTGCACAGTTTGCAGAAATTATACATTTTGTTAAAAACTGTTAATAAATAATTTGATTTTTAAATCTTGTAACAGTTAATAAATATTGAAAAATTATCGGCAATAGTAACTCAACAATAAATATACCTTCTAAATTATGTATAAAGATCATTTATCTTTATTATTTTATATATACATCAATTTCTCTTATTTTTTAAAACTATATTTTTAGAAAATGGAAATTATATATATATATGTATGTATATATATATATATATATATAATACGTACTACAAACCTTTCCACAATTCTTGCAATATGAGAATCTTCTTAATCTAAGAGAGTGTTCGTTCTTATCACCCGTCCCTTCGTAAGAAAAACTTGAATTTTCTTTTTCCCGCGTAACTGATTCCTGGGACATGTATAACGCACAAAAAGCTTTTTTTATTATCGAAGGATTTTTATTAACATGTCAAAAAGTCCATTCACCATGTATGATGTGTCATCGGCTTAAAAATATTACAAATCGCTCCATTGAGTCGATCAGAAGTTCGTCAGTTAGATTAAAAAAAAGAGAAAAAAATTTGAAAAGCCGAAAAACCGAGAAAAATCATAGTATAGCGACAGTATTTAGGGATAACAATTTTAAGAGCCGAGGCATGGCCGATATAGGCATTAATTAATATCTGTCTTTTCACTAAATGCTCCGGCAAGAGAAACACGAATTTGTTAGCTAGCATTCTCTTGAACTACGACAGCGCGTTTAGTCTGCGGCAAGTCGATCGTTTTTTCTATCTGAGACATTTTTGTACATATATTAAAACATATTTCAAATATCTCTCTCAATAGTAGTTATTAACGGAAGAAATCCGTTAAAAATCTGAACACAAAATATAGAGTATCCCTTCCATGATCATTTGCCTACAAGATGATATCAGTCGAGATGAAATGTGAACATTAATTATTATTGATAATATCGCTCGATAACCATATTCATTATTATATTGTTCTGTACTATGCGATGTCTACGGTTTGACTGAAATCTTGAAGAAATACAGTCTGGCTTAATGAAACTCACGTTATGAATCGAGAATGTTATAGTCGATTTCCAATTTTTACTTTCCTTCTCCCAAGCCAAACTTTGCAATAACGTCATATATAATTTGAAACCGGTATAATTTCGACGAGTACAATTTTCCGTAAGAAAAAATTTTTTTTAAATTATCACTTCATGTATTCACGAATATAAATAATCATTTAAGTGTTTAATTATACCGATTTCTGTTCTTCCTTCTCATTCTATCGTTAAAATGATATTAGATGCTAAATTACGCAATTATTTTGAATTTTCCTTCAACTAGTGTCACGTTTAGCAATTATTAGTTGTTAGAGAAAGAATGAGATATGTATATATATATATATATATATATCTCCTAAGTTTTGTCGATAGCACGATGATCTTTTTACAATCGTCATCGATGTTTTTCTCAATCGATTTTGCAATGTATTAATAAATTACTAGACATTTGATTACACATTATTTTAGTTTGTCTTCAACTCGAATCGTGCTTAGAAATTGTTGATTAAAGAGGAACCAGTATATATGTACATTTAGTATGTACATTTAAGTCAATTCAGCAATAAAATTTGTTCTTATTGCCGAATTACTTTAACAGTATGATGATCTTCTTTCAACAAACATCTGTATTTTTTCAAGTTAATGTTGCAGATATCGGACTCTAGTCTAGAATCGCCTAGACATAATTAAATACGATTACAGTCGAATATCTGTATAATCAACTCTGGTACACTGAACCATCAACTAAATATTCTTTAAAGATAATTTTTTTCCGCATAACTTTCTCACTATTCATATTTTGTTATGTAATCATTACAATGAAAAAGCAGGTAAGAAAGAGCATACGTTTTCATTAAATATATACAGAGTGTCTGGTAATTATCGTGGTACCTCTCATGGACAGATAAAGTCATCTCTACAATGAGTACAAACATCCTTTTACAAGGTTCTCAATAATTAATAACTAAAGAAAACAAAAATTAATTACTAAAGATTCGCAAATTTGCGATTCGGCAAGAAAATATTCGAAGACAACGTCATGCGATAATTGTGGGTACAACGAGGTATTTGAAGAAGCGCGCGTCTACCAACAACAAATAATACATAACGCTGCCATATCTTTTGTCACGCACGAATTCGCAAATCTCTTTATTAGTTTCTCATTAATTATTGAGAAGTTACTTGCAAAATGGTAAGACTTTTATTCAGTTTAATTCCTTCTATTTGCTTACGAAAGATGGCACATTAATTATCAGACATTCTGTATACTTTTGAAAAATCCAACTGAAGGAAAAATACATAAAATGTTTTTCTTTTAATCTTGACGAGTTCACAGGCATTCGACTGTATTTTAACTCAATTAGGATCGTGTATTTAACCGTTACCAGTTAACACATTGACTGCCATGTCATTTATATATAAATGACATTCAATTTCATAAACAAGTTCTAGGAAACCAAAAAATGTTTTCTTTATCTCACTTTCTTTGTCATAGAATATCATTGCACAGCGGAGCTTCTTATGAAAATTTGTCGTATTTGAATAATGAAAACAAGAGTGTCATTCGCATATAAATGATACATATCATATATAATATAGCAGTCATTGCGTTAAAAAAATTTATTTTTTTATATATATACATAGGATATAATTAAGCATTCGCTGTCAAATTGCGTCGTTCTAGTCTACAAAAAACAACATAGCATCCTTCAACTAGCATTCACAATCACTTCAAGTCGATATTTTCGTCGAGCTTCGATTCCGCAGTGTCTTAAAATATAAAATGATGGCGACACAAACGACATTACTATAGACGCATTAGATATACATCTTCTTAGTTTACCTTTAGTTAGAGTAAACGCATTCAGCGGTATTTAAAGTTAAAGAGAAACAAGTTCTTACACGTTATGTACATACATTAAATTCGATTCGAAAACAACGAAGCGGAATTAAGACTCTTAGTAACAATATCGGTTTATGTCAGAAATAAAGAATAGCATAAATTTCTTTTCTCGCATGCACATTGAATTAGCTTTTCGCATGTGACAATTCGCAGTTGACAGAATAAATTTGCAAACAGTTCCGAACTTTCTCCTCTAGATAAATTAATATTATATAATTTATACATATCCCATATATAAATTTTGTGACAGAGGTCTAGTTTCACAGGTATTTCTTGAGAATTTTCGGCATGTTTCGTAAATCTATTCTATCAAATACATATTGTAACATATGAAAAACATAATCTATTTTAACGTGTAAAATCTTTTGATACTATACACCTGTACGAAGGCTCCAAACTCCCTTTAGAAAGAGGAAATGAATTTTAACGCCGCCTGACTCCACCCTTCGAAAACAGCGAACTGAAATGGTTCATTTAACGAGAAACGGGATGTGACGTTGTATTGGAATCTACGGATGTAATAAATAAAAATTGTGCATTCTGTATCTAGCCATAATGTTAGAAAAAGAAAGTAATATTTTTCGATGTCTTCGTTGACTTTATGTCAGTTTAAACGCAATCTCACGACATCCATCTCTTCTTTTATTTTAGATAAAGAAGATACCTTACAAGGCTTCCTTTCTCATTATAAATTGTGTATACAGTACTTAAACAGAATGCGCAATTATACTTGTTACATTTATGTAAAAGCTATACACGTATCTATTATATACATATATATATATACTTCTATTCCTATATATTTCATGCAATTATAAAATGAATATAATTTATTCCTATTTGTCTTGTTGCTAATAATTGCTTTATAGTTTTCCAGGAACATCTTTATGAATGTCTGAAATGTTATTATAGTTTTGCAAACTAGACAATATTCTACTTCGGAATTCGTCTATTTATATATCTGTTCCGTATAGCGATTTTATCTTTAAATGAATAAAGAATAGAATGTAAAATGAATAAATTTTTAAATAGAAGAAATTTAACTATCTAATTTACAGAAGTTGGTCAACCAGTCACTATTGGCAACAAAAAGGTCAGTAAGTAGTTAGGAAATAAATTGACGGCGCTCTGTCCTCTAAAAATTACGAATTCATCAAACTTTCGTCTTTGTCAAGATAAAGAGAGTTAGGATCCCCTGGCCCAATGTATCTATGGATGAACTAAGAGCCTTAATTCCACTGAATCGCGTCGCAGTACTACATTACTTCTCGCTAGAAAGAAGGTGAAAACCTTATATTTATTTACTCCGCAATGCGATATATCGCATTTACAACGTGGACATCCTCGTCAGAAGATGGTTACTTCGTCATGCCATCGTAACAACGTCATAACCCAACTCTTTAATAACGTTAAGAAGGAAAAAGAAAAATAGAAGATAGAATAAAGCGGTTCAAGCCATGTTCGATTGGCTGGGGTCAGTGTTTTGCGTGTTGATAGCGGTGGTGTTAGTGGTGGTGTTGGGATTGTTGGCGCTATTATCACTAGAATTACCGCTAGCACTGGCAGCGGCGCCCGTGGCGTCCGACTGGCCACCTCCGCCTCCCCCTCCGCCGCCCCCGCCGGGATTCCCCTCTGTACCGGTGGTGGCGGCGGCCGATTGCATGTACTTGGGTATCAGCATGCTGTTGAGGATCGGCTGAATTCGCAGCTCATGCTCGGTGAAATTGAAAAGCGGCGGTAATTCACGGCCGCTTGGCAACCGCGTGCCTTGTTCACGTAATTCATTGAAGAATGAATGCGCACACGCTTGCAACGGTGTCATGCGCAACGACGGTGTATACTCTAGGAGCCGTGCCACTAGGTCCATCGCTTCCGGCGGCGTGCGCGCCCTGAACACCTGCAATTATCATCAAACTCATGATAAAAAGCTATATTTTCAACTTTTTCTCTTTCATTGCTAAATGTACCGATATTCCTTGGATAATATGAGGAATTACTGTATTTTGATTGTACATATTCGTTGGGATTTTTGGAGATAGAGATGTCAGTCTTCATTTAAAGAACTGACTTAGAGTAAAAATCCTGACTTTCATTTGTAGCATACTTATTTATAATGGTACTTAATAAATGTAAGAGACTTTGCAAGTTTAATTAATTCTAGTGGCGTTATATGATTAATTTAATTGATAAAATCGATACATATATCGAGTTTCTATGAGACATTACATATCAATAATACTTCTAATATTTCTTCGATCTCTTAAAGTGCAAAAGATAGAAAAATAGTAAAAAGTACATGTCTTAATAAGTAAAATGATAAGTAAGTAAAATAAGAAAATTTATCAGCAGTGATCAATTGTGTGTGCGGTATTACTGTAGACTTACGTAAATAGATTATGCATTCTTATGCAACGACTAACGACAACGTTGAAGGACGAGATATACAAAATTAGATATTTCTTCCATAATGCATATTATACTGTGTTTTATATATATATATATATATTTCTAAGATAAGAATATTATAAATATGTAAGAATGAAACTAACTTCAGTTAAGCTACTATAAAATTTATTTATTTCTTTAGCGCTGATTAGCCAGCTGGACTAGAAGAAGAGCAATAAGAATACGGATCAAATCTTTTATTTTCATTTTAATAATTTTGTTTTCAAAACATTTAACATGTATCGCACGCGCCTTGTGGAATTGTTGAAGATTGCACGAACTAATAGTAAGAAGTTAATGACATGTAAATTGTCAGTTTTAATTTTCAGTTTTAATCTCAGTAGATATATCATAAATTTTGTAGATATTGTAATTTTTTTTACACTATAAAATCTACAAAATCCCTTTTAAGAAAATTAGACATTGATTCTAAGCACTACTCTCTGCATGATAGACATGAAAAATAATATGTTATTGAAAGATTCATAATGAGATGATTTTAGTTATGTCACTTTGTATATGTATACAAAATTTCAGTTCTTACATTTCATTTTATGGCGTCCAACCCTAGGACTATATCTGGCATTTGAACCGGCAAAAATTTCAATTTACTAATATTTTTGGAAATTTTTCCTCGTTTAAATATTTGCATTTAACAATCTAGTTAACAAACTTGAAATTTAATTTTATAATCTTATTTCATGATATCTGGTATTTTATTGTAAACAAATTTATTGAAAAATATATTTGTATCAGAGTTGCATCAAAAAATAAATGATTAATAACGTTTTTCATTGGCAGAACTAGGGCGCACTCAGTGCATATTAAAGCTGTTGTAAACTATTCTAATCTAAATGTAAAAGTGAGATATCTCAATTGATAAAATGCCCAATGTGTACTTTATCAAATAGTCACAATAAAATATATTGAATATTTCGCGGTTTAATTCGTTTCTACATTTTTATTAAACGTACATCTTTATGTCGATTTGTGTACAACGGCTTTAAAGTGCACTGAGTGCGCCCTAGTTCTGTCAATGAAAAACGCTATAAAGCTAATAAATCCGATAATACATATACAAAAATATATGTCATGTGTAGTCCTAGGGTTAAGAAACTTGGATGATACCTGCTGAGAACTGAAAATAAGATAATGATGCTTTGTATCGGCAATGAATAAAAATAACGTTGATATTTGTCATTAATATTATCACTAAAGTTTATCGATCCATGTTAAAAAATTTTCCATTATAAAACATATTTAGTTTTCATCCAGTAGTATTCATTCAGTAATTTGTATAATTTAGAACGATATATCTCCACAAGAGGACAGATATCCAATAAAAACAGAGAAAAATGTATATAGTCTGGAAATCTACACATGTGCTTATACATATGCAACTCCTTATATATTATATTTTGTTTTTTGTATACCTATATATGTTTGTGTGTGCGTATGTGTGTATGTGTGTATACACACATATATCAATACAATAATGAATCAAATACGAATATGTACATTTAAGATGAACACAGACTTCAAGCACTAAGTCTCTGCGCAATAGACACGAAAGACCACAATATGTTACTCATTCTTTCAAGTTTGACAAATGCAAGTCTCAAATACCACCAGAATATCAGAGTAAGTGATACTCTCGATTATTTTCAGTCGCCATAACAAATGTAAAATGTAAGAAGTCGAATATAAAAAATTATTAGTGTCGTTACAGATGAGACTAGGCAATGAGGAGTTACATGAAGAAGATAACTGATTGTAAAGGAAATCTTGAAGACTTTTATTTTCTTTATTTTCTTTTTCTTTAAAGTAATGATTAAATAAGATTGGGAATAAATCTGCACGCTCGTCTGGATATCGAAATGGAAGTTAAGGTGTTATTTTGAATGTTAGTACAACGGGACAAGATAGAGAAAGTTTGTGCCAGCCATATTGAACAACACTTGTTGCAAGTCGAATCACTTACTCTAATCTTCTGGTGCTCCATGGAACACATAGATGTTTCACTCATTCGTTGAAGCATATACTGCAAATCACGAGACATGTATTGATGAATGGCAACCGATCGAGGCGTTATTGTTATTGCCATCGATCCTATTTTAAATACGAAAAAATAATCTCTTCCTACAAAAATGTATGTTAAAACCTCATGAAACGTTACATCAAATTCGACTCTACCTTCTTCTTTAATTTCAAAAGTTAACTGAGAAAAGCTTATTTTTTATTTTGTTATTATCCTATCTGAAAAATCTATATTTTTTTACATTGCTGTTCGAAAATACTTTATATATTTCAAAGACAGAGATATTTTATATTATTTGTTTTATAAAAATTATGGATTTAAAATGAAAATGGGTTTTTCAATAATTATAACGAATCACAAAGTTAATAGACATATGTATGAAACAAAACGAAACAATTATATGATGAAGAAATACATGAAATATCCTGCTAGATGTACAGGTATAAATATATATTAATAATAATTTGTGTAAAGTATTATATTAGTTACAAAATAGTAGACTCTACCTTTTGCCAGGGATGTGATTTAATTTGTGGAAATTTGAATTCGGTGTAGTTGGGGTTCATCTCACGTATCTGATCGCGCGTAGGCGTACCGAGGACTTTGATAATCTCTACCAGTTGATCGACACCGCTATCGCCGGGAAATATTGGTTGACCTAGCAACAGTTCTGCTAGCACACAACCTGCACTCCAAACATCTGTCAAGGAAATGAGAAAAATGTTACATTAAGAGAAACGTTACATATTTTAAAACAAAATAAAATATAATAAAAGAAGCGTGAAAACGAATTAATGTATTTTTATTAAATCTTGCTATTAATTTCAATCGTTTTTTTTAATATCAAAATTTAGATATCAGGATTGGATAATTTTTATAAACATATCCAAATTCTATATTAGAGATCAAGAAGAAATAAATAGCACGGTCAGTGATAAACTCTTTTCAAATTTATACTTGTTTCCACCAATGTAGATTAATTAAGAATTTTCTGGTTCTATTAGAAAAAGATAAAAAGTAAATTGAACCGAAATTAAAATTAATTTACATTGGTGGAAACAGACATAAATATGCAATCTTAAACAAAGATCATCATTAAGATTTTTAGCATACCAATTTTTGTAGTGTAGTCAATAGCACCAAAGATGAGTTCAGGTGCGCGATAGTAGCGACTGCAGATATAGGACACATTTGGCTCGCCCTTCACAAGGTGTTTAGCTGAACCAAAATCGCATAGCTTCAAGACACCAGTATCCGGATCTAGCAGCAAATTCTGTGGTTTGATATCCCTGTGACAAATACCCAGCGAGTGGATGTATGCCAACGAACGGAACAGTTGATACATATACAACTGCAAAGAACAAAGAAAATATTATCTTCTATACTAATATATTTATTTTATCTATATATCTTATTAAATTTACAAAACACATTTTTTTATTATATAAAAATCTTTATAAAAGTTTTTTCAAATTCTCTCGTGTATAGTTATTTCTAAGTTTTTGAGATCATTGATTACAAATCTGAGATCAGAATAATAACAAAATTAAAATGATGGATTTTTGATACCTACAAATCTTGTAAATTTAAACCTCAGATTCATAATTCGTGATCTCAAAAATTCTTACATACTGATTATTGCATGAATTAAAAGAATGTTTCCTTTTTATCG
The DNA here is from genome assembly GCF_001594055.1 of Mycetomoellerius zeteki. NCBI lineage: Eukaryota > Metazoa > Arthropoda > Insecta > Hymenoptera > Formicidae > Mycetomoellerius > Mycetomoellerius zeteki. The sequence continues at coordinate 81,643 of NW_017257308.1, forward strand.
ATCAAAACTACATACTATAACATCTATAAGATCCATCTTCTAAAAATTAATTGAAGAAACAGTATTAAATAGGTTTACAAACATAATTTCTGTTTTTATGTTATATTACAAATTTAGAAATAATAACTAAAAATTATAAAACTGAAAAATAAAAAATAACTCACCTTGATGAAACTGATTGGTATCGTCTGCTTGCTTTTGCTATAATGTCGAGCGACTTTGTACACAGTTTCGGGTATGTATTCCAGGACTAGATTAAGATAAACCTCGTCCTTCTAAAAAAAAAGAAGAAATATAAGAAAATTCTATTGCATGTAACCTTCATTCAACAAGCAAGGATCTGTTTATATTTGTCGTCTCAAAGGCACACTACTCCAAAACCAAACATTGACGACGCATTCGAATGTAGAGTTTCCTGCAATTCACGCGCAACTGGAACTTTAATAATAAATTCTCTCTAATCAATTTAACAGCAATTTTTTAATAATTTTGAACTATTTTCACAATCTTTGATCATCTATTATTTTTTAGTTTTTTATCTTCTAATTTTCAACATTACACGTTTATTTTTGTATAAATAGATTTGCCAATGAAGAATTAAAAATTACTAGACTAAAATTATGTTATTTTTATATATGTAGAAGTATAATTATTTTATTTATTTATTCATTCTCATACACACGAAAACTTTCTTCTTTTCATGTTATTAGGACCCTTATCATGTTATTAGGGAATTTATAATAAAATTACATCAATTAAAGTTCCATCAGAATCTGTGATTAAAATTATAAAATAATTGTAGCGAATTGTGGGATACCCCGTGGGATCATTTAAGTTATACGTTTCTTTATTATTTCTCTTGGACACACACATCGATGCCCTCGTGTTATTAACATTTACCACACACGCCTTCAGAAATATTACGTACTAACAAGACTAGCGAAGCAGCGTAATCTAATCGGACCCAGATCGACATTAAAACAATGACGTTTCGAAGGAATGATACGATTGTGAAGATGTTCCTATGTGGAAGCGATAATTCGCCTAAAGATTTTTTTTTCGCCAAAAGGAAGATTCTCGTACAAACTACTACTGGGTGCACTTCAACTTACGTCAACGTGAAAAACCGGATTAGTCGCGGTTAAGATGTTCTATAAAATAACATAACAATGTGGCATGCATTAAATGAACATCTTTCGTTTTATTTATAGACACGTGTCATTTACGTAACAAACGGATAATGATAAAATTGATAATTGTGTGCTAATCAATGGGAGCTGTACCGCGATTAAAATTGAGTAGTACGTATCATTTTTTCGCAAATTTTTTTTCAAATTATAATAGATTGATATAATTATCGAAATTTCTCTTAAATAATAGATAGCGAACTCATCTTCACTTAAGATTTAAGGAAGATAGAGATGAGATAGTTACCTTATCACCACTAGAATAAAAGAAATATTTGAGTTTCACAATGTTGCAATGTTCGAGGCGTCGCATAATTTGTAATTCCCTGTTCTGAAAAAAAAAAAAAGTTTTATTATGATAACTCGTTAATATACTCATTGTTCATTAAATAAATGAAATAAACAAATATTGTTAAAAATAAGACAAATTAAAATAAAAAGTAAAATAAGATAAAACACCTAGTAAAATCATAAATATATAATAAAAAGATAGAATAGAATATAATCAAATCAAATTAAATAAAACACAATGAAAACAAGAACGTAGTGTAATTATGTAATAGTAAGTTGCTTCTCTCTCTCTCTCTCTCTCTCTCTCTCTCTCTCTCTCTCTCTCTCTCTCTCTCTCTCAACACATTATTTAGCAATTATTAACTTATTGGTTACTATCTAATGCCAAAATGTGAAAACTGTGCCAACGAGATCCAGTCTCCCCTATATACAAATTTATTCTAACGTATTATTATGCACAAAAAGCTCCAATCAAAATTTCTCTAGTAACTGTTACTATGTTCTATATATATTTTTATTTTATTATTTATAGTTCGTTATTTATGTCAGGACACAACGTAAAAATGCTCACCTTAAATCGTTTATCTTGGAGAACCTTCTTGATAGCAACCATCTCTCCCGAATCGCAGAGTTTCGCCTGGTATACCACCCCAAAGCTGCCATTGCCTATGACCTTGGTATCGGTGTACGCGACCTCCTGAGGACGATCCGGACCAGCACCAGGAGTCGCTACTACAGTCGTTACCTTGCTGCCATCCTTGCCTGCAGGGTACATTGCACCACCCATAGAAACAAATTGGAAAAAACCACAGTGCAAGAAAAGAAATAGAAACAAAAGTAGGAAACCGAACTTCTTCTAAAAGCAGAAAAACGCCCAAAGCCCTCAAGAATCGAGGAAAGCTTGCTCCTATAATATCCTATCACATAAATTTAAGTAAGCAAAATTGTCTTCATATCAACAATAATTGTCTTAAAACATTTATGACAAAATGCAACATATTGCTTTGCAAAATGCAATTTATTAATAATAAAGAACATTAAATACATATAACATGTCAGAGAATCAATCCATTTTTATATTATTATTTTGTGAAATGTTTCTCTCTTTCTTTTTCAATTTTCTCTCTGAGAGATAGTAATCTTTCTGAAATAATAATTCTCTCTGAGAGAGCGTAATCTTTTTTTACATTTCGCAGAAATGAAAAAATGTAAAAAAAGATTACGCACAAAGCACATACACACACATATCGTTACAAATCACAAGTCTGGAAAGCGTTCTATATAAATTACAACATCACAGATCTGCAATCGTCGCTATTTTAACGTGTAATTCTTGGATACTGGGCGACCAGAAATAGCTTAATCCTTGATTTGTTTTTGCTATACTACTAATAGTTTCAAGCCTTGCGACTCGTAAAGTAAATGCGTGGTGTATGTAGATTATTCAAAGAAATTGTCGAAATTTACAATTCACAATTATTCCGTAGTTTTATGACCTCCGACATTAATGTTTTGAATAGACTCTTTAATGAGAACTCAAAGTAGCTTGTTGACAACTCCTTTCATCGTTCAAAAAAAGAATAATAAATGTGTAGGTTTACATGAAATTGAACGAATATGTACGAGTACATTGAGAAATGTTTTCTATTATCAGAATTATCAGAAAAGCAATTATTAGAATAAGTGTAAAATAGCCTTGATACAGTAGTCTGAACAAACGATGTAAATTGCAAATAACAACTGGTTCTGCTACCATTACAGTGTAAACTCTCTCAAAAGACTCGCGCAAATACATATTTTCACAGTAAAATTTTTAACATCAATAATTATCGTATTCCTAGCTGTTAAAGGTATCCATATTTTTCAACTGCGTCATACCTTATTTCATAATATCTTTCATCTGTTGTTAAAAAACGAATACTGGGAGTACGTAGGTTATTTTAATAACACATTATAAATGTCATAAGAAAATATTGACTCATAGACGAGATATCTATTAATAGCTCACACTGCATAGATGTGGCAAAGTGATCGTGATGTAATAATAATTAATAAATATCATATTAAAAATGTTTATAGAACTATCGTACTTTAATATTATAAATATTTAAAGATATATTGTCTGCTTAATCAATATAATAAAAAAAATATAAAACATGATAGAAGGACATACATTTTACTCTTTATAAGGTAAAAAAATGGCCAACAGATTTAAGTAACGGAACATAAGAAACTCTTTGTAATAAAAAAAATCAAATTATTGAAGGTTAATATTACGATAATAATTATAATTACGTTTTAATATAAAAAAATGTGACAATAGATTTATTTAAAATTTAAATCTAATGATTGTATGTACATGATGTGTGTGTGTGTGTGTGTGTGTGTGTGTGTGTGTGTGTGTGTGTG
>NW_017257308.1:85691-92864 GCF_001594055.1 Mycetomoellerius zeteki
TGTGTGTGTGTGTGTGTGTGTGTGTGTGTGTGTGTGTGTGTAACTTCATCGTCACTTTAACAATAAAAAGAGGTTAAATAAATTTAATTTCTATAAAAATTATATTTGGTATTGACAGAAAGTTGAAACATCTTTGATTGAGAATTCTATCAATTGAAAATAAAGAATCACCTTCTTTTGAGTTCGAAGGTGAGTATGAGGCTTCCGATTTATGAATACATCGAACGATCACTTTCCACGTGGATGATGTCTTATCTTCTGACATATTAGGTTTGTTTTTTTATTGCTGCACTCTCTGAACTGATGCATACGGCAAATAAGTTGAAGTGAGACAAACGTATATTTGTTTCACTTCAACTTATTGCACCGTGTGCACCAGTTCAGAGAGTGCAGCAATAAAAAAACAGACCTATTCGCAACATTTGAACTATTTACTGTCAACTATAGACTGAAGATCGCGAGTATATCATTTGTTTTGTCTATTTCATGAGATTAATATCGATTAGATTTTGATATCTAATACAAAACTTTTTTAAATAATCAATAGGTCTATTCTTTATTGGTGAACTCTTTGAATTCGTGCAAACTGGCGCAATAAATTGAAAAGAAATAATTTGTTTCACATACTACAACTTAGATATTGCACCATGTGCATTAGTTTAGGAAGTTGTTCGATAAAGAACAGACTTTATAATAGAATTCACTTATAATTGTGTATGTTTATTATTATTAATTGTAGATATAATAAGTCATGGAAAGAATTTATATATCATTCATTCATTACGGCGAGATGTGACAAGCGATTCGATAGCAACTCATTTCGAAATGTGGGTTACACATCGTACGCGAGAGACACATGATTACCACCGACGACAGATATGAAAATCTTGTCGCCGGTTTATCATCATGAGAATTGAACAGTGAAGCAAGTTTGAAAGAAATCTTGTCGCGTTTCTACGAAGTGTCGCTGCATTGGCAAGATACTGAGTGTGTCTCACCGGCTAAATTAAATCATGATGTGTAGAAGATATTCTAGAAGAATATGTTTAGAAAAATCAAATAGATATAAATAACAATGTAAAGATCAAATAATATAAAAAAAAAACATATATAATATAATATAATAAAATAATTTCAGATAAATCATATAAACGTTTATATTTATTTTATTTTATTTATTCATTTTTTATTATATATTTAAATGAACTCCATCTCACGTTATCCTTTCATTTTATAATATATTTTTGTACTTTTTACCAAGATACACCTTGTTATATTTTTCAAGTATAAACCGAGAAATATAGTAATAAAAAATTATTTTAATTAATAATATTTTGCACGTTTCTACTAAAAATGTTACTACTAAAAATTTCGAGAAAATCAGATAGAACCTCAGAATAATTACCAAGGTTCTTGAAAGGGACTAAAAAAAAATCGAGTAAACATCGCGCTTATCCATCGTGTGAAGGAAATGGGTCAAGCGACAGTCGAGGCTAGAAAATCCAGCCGACTAGTTAGCTAGCTAGCTAAATCCAGCTTGCGACAAAAAGCGCAACGAAGCGGTGCTGCAGCTGCATCGCGTACGCTGCGGACCCTTTTATCGCGTTACGCGCGCATCGGAGGAGACTTCGACCTTTCCCGTAGTGTGCAGCCCCTACCTGTGAAGCAAGAAAGCTTCAGAAAATATCTAACATACATATCGGTCCTTATGGTGGCATTTCGCGCGGCTTAAGGGGGCGTCCCTCGTTATACCGAAGGTTTCTTTGTTGTCAGAGGCAATCGTGCTCGGTTTAACGAAATAGGCCGCATAGATAATAAAAAAAGGGATTAATCGAGGGATTAATCAAGCCAGAGAAAAGCGGCACAATAGAGTTCAGAGCAATGTTTTATGATTAGACCTGCTGAATGCGATTTGTGTGACATATTCTAAGATTTTTACAATGTTCTATTATCAGTACAACTATGATTAGTTATAAGATACTGTTATACAATCATAATTATAATATTATAAAATGATTTCAATTTTTGTATAATTTAATTTACAATACATAGGAATCAAATATATATAGAAAAAAGAATATTAAAGAAAGTATTTAAAAACTCATCAGTGTGTTGTGAGTACTTGTTAATTTTAATACAATAGGTAATCATTTTTATTGCCTACACGGAATATATCAGATTTATTATCACACTTCATTACATTACTTTGTATGACTACAAAACATATTTATTTGTCATTTACATAAATTTTACAATTAATATTCAGTTTGTTACCGTAACGGAAAGAACCTCCCTCGACGCTTCGCGTGAAGCAATATCGAGGATAACAGATACCCATCGACTTTCCCTTAAACCCTTTCGTCTCTCTCTTTTTCCTGCTTTCTCGATCTGATCTCACTCTCGAATAGACAGAAAAACTACATCACACACGGTAGGTGCGACCAAGAGTAAATACGGCACCGCCAAGAGGCGGTGTAAATGTCAGAGGATCACGCGCTCTCGATACACAAAGCGGTATACTTGACGACATTTATTAAACGCGTCATCGTGGAAATCGGTCCATCGCTCGAAGAAATCAGATTAGCGAGAAATCGTCCTGGAAATTGAATGACACTCCGAAACGCGTCGATGAGCAGTGGACTTTTTCTCGGAAGAATAAGATGAAGGCGATATCGGTTTCTTTTGATGACAATGTACAAGAAAATTTCACAGAACTATTGAGAAAAAAATTGAAGCACTTATAAGTAATAATATATTAACAAAGAGCTTCTAACACACATATATAAATAAGTTCTTTTATTTAGAACCAGAATCTTTAGATATAGAATTTTAATTAAATTTTTTTCAATTATTCTGTGTATATGTGTATGTGTACGCACGCATGTAATTAACTGTTCAATAAATTTCACTTTAATTAATAAATTTAATTGAACTGTGTGATAATTATACAAGATTAAAAAAAGCTGCTCGGCACTTAAATAGCAAGTAGTAAATACCTCGTAGTAAATAATCAGTAATCAACATAAATCGAAAAATGAATTATATAATATAAAAAATAAAATATATTTTAGTTATAATAATATGGATTTATTTATATTTTTGCAATAAAATTAAACATCTTTTGTAGAAATCAATCTTTCTCATTTTACATAAAAATATCGTGAAAAATAAAACGAGAGATTTTATATTTTATAAAATATTTTAAATACGAAACTTGTCTATATTATATATATATATATATATATATAAAAGTGCTGTATTTTTTTATACCCTGTACAATAAATTTTTACATCAACTATAATAGACGTAATAATATTTCTCATTATTCAATAATAATTAATTTAAAATTTCAGTTTAATAAAGATTAATCATGTTTCTATAATATTTCAAAATATGTAAAAACTTTATAAATCTAATAATAAAATAAACTTATGAAATACTAATGTGCTTATACACACACAAGGTACATCGATCGTTCGATAAACTTACGTTTCTTGCTGCTTAGTCGGCGTAAGAACTTGCAGAATTTTTTATATGCAGTGTTGGCTTCTTTGCCACCCAATTCCACAGCGCTCTTAGGACGCTCGTTTTTCTGTCCAGTCGCCGTTGGACAGAATTTTGGATATCGCCATTGCTGACACGGTTCTGACCAATCGAGATTATTTGCTGGAGCCATGATCTAGAGATCGATTAATTATCGAAAAGTTCCACGATGTATCACGATTATGCTTCGTTTTTATTCCGTCTCATATTTTGAAATATCGAGATCAAAATCGGATTTTCATCATACCACTCAGTTCTTCAAAATAAAAGACTAGATTTCAACTAGTTCTCCTTGGTTAATTATGTTGTGTCACAGAAATTATCTACTATCGTTTTTCGAATATATAGTTCTTTTTCTATTGTTTTTTTATTATATATTTTAAATTTTATTATTCCTTTTTATATTACAGATCAATATGCTTATTATTATAATGCTTTTAATGTTTTGGATCACAGATAGAAGTTATCCTATATTATTGATACATATTTGTATATTCGTTTCGATTCGTAGAACTTGTCCATCTTAACTTATTTATTTTGGTACTTTAGTTCAGAGAATTAATTTATATTTGAAGAATTGTAATTTATAAATAATTTTTTTAGAATTTTCATATAATTTATTTAAATATATCATTATATATTTCGTATTCTAGGTTGCCTCTCTAAAAACATTTGTAGTATTTTTTCATGCGTTCTTAATACGAAATAATTTCCACAATATCTTCAAACTTGCAGAATCGACGATTACTCAAGTCGCGAATATCACGAAAATCGAATATCACGAATGTTCGCGTAGTACAAAGTTCAATAATCATTTATATTTCTTTCTTCAAAATAACCAATTTTTATTTTCCATACAGAATCGGAAAATATCTATTCTCGATCACTATTCATATAAAAAATTGGCACTCAAATTAATGATGTATATTAATTAAAAAAATTTTAAGTTTCATATTGTTATCTCACACACTAATTCGTTATATATATCTATTTAATTCGCGTTTATTTATTCCAAGTTTTAATATCGATAAAGACTTGTTGATATTGTTTCTAATACTTTACTGTTCTCACAAAAATTATTAATGATTGCTGTTATGTATCAGTTTTATATCCTTTACATCATCATTATGCGATTATTTCGCAGCGATAATCAATTACTTCAGTCTTCTATAATATTGTATAATCGGTAAATAATTGTCTTCAATCTTTATAAAAATTATTAGTTATTGACACTTAAAAGATTAAAGGTATATTTTAAATAAGTTTTTAAAAGTTTTTGAGATCTTTTTCGCGATAGATAGACTGATTATGATATACCGCAATATCGCAATCGGAAAATATCTCTTGTCTTGCTACAAGAATCTTCAACCACTTATGTTCAAATTAACAAGTGTCTTACATTTTTTTCTACACTGAAATATTAAACTTCCATCACTCAAGTCTGTCTTCTCAAAGGTAATCAATAACGATTAACCGTCACGCTGATCGCTTAATCTTCACTTGTAATATCCTCACATTTCTTCACAAGAGAGATCGATGGTCGACTGATTCAATCGCTTGATTTGAACTCACAAAGATTCCTTTCTTTCTCTTCTAAGATGCGCACTTACTTCGCGTTTTTGAACGGCGTTTGATACTAATTATTAACTCGAAGCGCGGTGAGATCACACGTTGTGTCGGATCGACGTGATTGATAAACGGGACCACTGCCGATCCGAGCCGACTACACGCAGTGTACGCTGCGTTGATTCCCGATGGACTACCGGCACGCGACTAAAGCCAACCACGCCGCCGATTGAGCCTTCACTTGCGCCGCGTTGGTCGTTCAAGATGACGCAGTGGGAGAGCAGCGCCGGGTCAACCCTTTGTCTTCCAATATATTTCTGTCTGTATAATAATTATAATCTTGTACAATAATTATCGTCTGACGTATCTTGGTAAAGTAGAATGAATTTTTTTTAAATTTGACCATAACAAAGAATATAAAATCCGTGTTTTTCATTCATGTTATGTTTCAAAATAAAGTTTCTCCTTCAGAAACCTTTTCTCCAATTGTTTCCCGTTTAGCATTAAAAGTTATTCAATAGCCGCGTTCTGCAGAACGTAAACGTTCTGCAATTTTTTTTTTTCTTGAGATAGAACTACTCTCTTAGATCTAAAAGTATAATTCAATCAGCGCGAGAAAAATTTCCGACAGTTGCAAAATAAATGCGGTCAATTGCTAGTCATATTTCCTCGACATGAATTTGAATTCTGATTAACTGAAACATTAGAATTCGAAACGATAGTTCTCTAATACCGTGCATAACCGACCCTGCAAGTGGTATAGAGAGGGAAAAAGAGAGGAATAGCCGGAAGAGAATAAACGTTTGGCCGGGAAAGTGAATAATCATGTCGATCGCATCCGAGCCGTTAGACTCGACTTTCGTCCGTCCCAGGAATTTGTGCTGCTGATTCGATTACTGATAAGACGAAATAAGGCGAACAGTCTACCGAAACGGTACCGCACGGTTGTAGATAAAGAGATACCATTTCTGTTAGATCGATTTCCGGCGAGGGCCGAGTCTTCCCGCAGAATTGAAATTCTCGGTCTATAAAAAGTTGAAATCAGATAAAAGCGAATTAATTAGCGTTTTACATTTACCACGTGATTTTACGTGATTGTTGGCTCGTGATAGTATCTTCAAGAGAGTTCTTCCTGTATTAAATACGTTAAATGTAGGGCACGAATACGGATCACGATGTGGTCTTACAATGTACTCGAAAGATAATAAATTATATGTATTGTAATACATAAATATAACATTGTTAAGTAAAATATTTCATAATTATGCAATAAAATGCTTTGAAATATTTGATGCTCTTACACATATAAGATTATAGATTTAATAAAATAATAAATACAATACGCCTTTTCTTTTCACAAAAATTGTTTCGTATAATTATAGTAGAGAGATAATTATTTTACATCTTGATATTACGTTTTCTTATAATCGCACATGTAATAATTCATCGCAATGTCTTGCTATTATACTCGAATTGTATTAATTTCACGATGGAGCCGCGAGAAAATTATAGACTTATAACATTATTAGACCGGAAAAAGTGGAAGTTTCATTCGCGGAAAATTTATCTGCAGTCGACGCTCATGCAAAATAGCTTTATGCAAAATGAGGCAAAATCATTCAAGTGTGTTATAAATATTTCTTTCACGTTCGATTAAGTTTTACGTCCATTAAACGAGATATTTAAATTATGATAATGACGTACATCGATAATATCGCTATAGTGTCGCAATAATCTCTAATCATAGCGTATATCCTTCGTCGTCATAATGATACATATTAATAACTCGCACTTGAAGCTGTAAATAGCCTTGTCTTATTTAACTGAGCTCGATATAAGTGCTAATTTAAATCTTAATAAATAATGTAAATTTCGTAAAATAGAATAAATTAATGTATTTATATTATATATTGTATGTGATTATTAATTATTACAAATAAATTAATTTTTATCTTTTTTTTAGCGTTTTAATTTTTTATTAAGAAAAAATACTTCAAATTGCTTAAAAAGAAATGGTAAAAGTGAAGAGAAAGTGAAAACAATGGTATAAAAAATTGGATACTC
>NW_017257308.1:92880-106204 GCF_001594055.1 Mycetomoellerius zeteki
CATTCCTGCGTCGAGTAAAACGAGTGAATTAAACGCGTAGATATTACATATGTTGAACGAAGCAGGTTAGAATATTTGCTATATTTAGTCGCTATAAGGAGATAACGTTGTTATAACACAAATAAGCGGCACACGTGAGCAATATCCATGCCCGTACGCGTGTCTTCGAGAAGAAATATGATAACAAATGCGGAGGGCACGTGGCGAACTTTACAAAAGCATTTAAATTGATCGAAATATTAATATTGTTCGTGTTTCAGCGTGCGGCATTATCAAAAATATAAAAATTTCTTGAATTGTTCTATTATTGCGTTTAAGTATTTCTTTAAAATTTCAACACAATTTTTTTACTGATTTAAAAGGTATTCAATTTTTTTTGTTTTTTTTTATTCTTATGTAAAATTGTGTTTTACAATACTTTGCAAAATTTGATCTAAAGTCGCAGCATTATGAATTAAATTAAATTCTGTAAATAAGAACTCTAATTTTTATAATAAAATTAATAAATGTTTGTGTAAAAGTTCATTTGGATGTATTTACGTGTATAAAAGTTATTACCTAAGACTGCAGCAAAACATTGTCATTTCGTTGTATGAAGCGATTGTAAGCTAAATTATTTGTTTTTTGTAATTGGTTTCAGGACGTATTTACATAAATTTTTTGGCTAATATTAATTGATATTGGCTTTTTTAGTTGATCTTTTTTGACATTTTTAGCTGATATTGTATAGCTAAAACATTAAAAAAAATTTTTATAGTAGATTTTATAATAAATTCGTAACATTTTTTGGATCATGAAAATAATCTCGAGAACTAAAGTTGGGTTATTAACTTCACATGCTCACGAAAGAGGTCATATTTCATATTCCGAGTTTCACCAAATATGAATTAACGCGATAAACTAGGCCTCAGTAAACTGATAAAGTATTTCTGTCAAGCGTGAAAATTGTTATCGTTTCAATAATTGATAATTTTCCCGTTTAATCAATAATAGTTAATACTTTCGTCGAATTTGTTCACCATTTACAGAAAACTATACTGTTCCCTTTATTCAATTTTCTTAGCTAATTTTATCTCCGTCAAATAAAGAATTAGAAACGTGGACACAAAATATTTTCGTTGCAGAATTCAAAACTTTTCAATATCAAATATTTTCTTAACATCAAATAAATGCTACATCAAATAAATGCGCAAGAAATAATTAGTGCAGAAAGAAAACGAAAAAAATGGAATCAAAGAAGCAAAAAAACGACAGTTTTGAGAATTTTCATAATGTTATAAACCGACAGTAATTTTTTTTCTAAAATTCATTTATGCCACATAAAAATATCAATTTTTAGAATCTTTAAAAATGCTTTTGGTTTCATTTCGGATAATATAATTTTTTATTTTCAAGATATAGTAATTTAAAAAAAAATCTTCCGATGTAATACGTATTTTTCCATGTAAAATCAATTCCAATTGTCGATTATATCGCAGACGATGTAGTTGCTATCTTTTTCTTTCGTCTCTGTCTCTTTAGGGAGACCTGGAAATCGGCCAGCTCGACCTTTGCGACCCACACCCGCTTCTTGATGACGACATTATTCCGGATCTAGATTAGTATAATATAAACGAGCTCGCGAATGACTGTCCTGAAAATTTCAGTCATTTCATTCAATAATCCTTTACCGAGACTGCGGAATGTACCAAAATTACCGAATATCTTCCTCACTGCGGATTTTTCGATCAATTTGGAATCAATATTTTTTTAATGAAAATGTCGTTGTATTCATAATTCTTCGAGTAAATAATAGATGAATATTATCGTTTATCTGTAAATTCACAAGACGACAGTATTGAAACATGAGAAAATGAAGAGAAAAAAAAACTGCGCTCGGTAAGCATTCTTGCGTCAGATCTCCGTCTTGGACGTCGTCCGCGGTCAAAGAGTGTATCGGTAAGTAACAAGAATAACCGTATACAAACGTTGCACATCTATTTTTATCGCCGATCAGCTGCGCAAATTGGTCATAACTCAATTGCCAGACCGGCTGCGTGTCGATCAAGCTTCGTCGCGCGAAACAGGCATTACAATGTAAAGTCCTTTGGGTATAACTGAGCGATTAGCAATTTCAATATCGTGCGATTAATGCATTAAATTAAATGTTACATTTCAGTTAGTCGTATTTCATTTTTTATTTCTTTTATTTATTTGCTTTTTTTACATTTTTTAAAATAAGATATGTGAATTTAAATAAATTATTTCGATATCTATTTGGAGCTTTCAATATCTTTTTTATATTACATGTTTTTTTTCTTAAATGCAATTATATATTTGTTTGGTCAATCTACTTTTTGAATACCCACAAGTAATGATAGACATAAAAAACACAAAACGGTAAATCACAAATCACCATTAAGGTCCGGTTCCATTAATGTAATGAACTTTACAAAATGTCAAACCCGGATTCATAAGTCGATTTGAAGTCGATTGATTTTTAGGATCATTTGATTTGATATCTATTAGATTTTCTATTGATCTTCAAAAGAAGATCGACATTTTATCGATGCAGTGTTGATATAAATGTCGATCTCTTTCGAAGATCAATAGAAAATGTAGACGATATCAAATCAAACGAAAATCCGAAAAATTAATCGATATTGATTTGATTTCGACTTATGAACCAGGGAAAGCTTTAAATCTAAACAAAGTAAATCAAACAAAAGAGCCTATAAGCTTAGGTATCGCTGGTTATAAATTATTCTTTATTAATTAGAAGATATATCTTATGTTCGCACAATATAACCAGCGATAGGTTTATGTGCTCCTTTGTTTGACTTACTTTAATTAACTTTTATCTCGGTTTAACTTTCTGTTTACTTTTTTCTTATGCTTTATAGGATTAAGAAAAGATAAAGAATAAATTGAACCGATTAAAGTTAATCTTAAGCATTGGTAAAATCGGGCCTAAATATTATACTAATTATAATATAATTAGTAATTATCTCAGAAATCAGAAAAGATCGCTACGTGATTCCAAGCACAGATTTTATTTAAGAGTTTATATATTCTGTACACTATATCTCAAGGTGAAAATATACCTACATGTAAAAAGTATGATTCAATTTAAATAAAGATATCGATACTGTCGATATCTTACAAAGCAGAGTATGCCATAAAAAATTTGTGCATTATGTTTCATCGTAAAACCGTAAAATTTTTGTTTAAAAATGGATTTCTCGTTATATTTAAAAGCCCTGACATTTTTTTCCGCTGTATATACGGAGAGTGCGTGATTAATTATAAAGATATTTCCAAGGAAGAACGTATAAGCGGCGTACACAGGATATGCGGTTTAACACACTGACCCTGACAGAGTGAATTATCGATTGCAACACAGATATGTCGCGGCAATTCCGCGGCGTGTGCCCTTCAATACGTAACAGATTATTATTAAGCGCGTTTCTAAGAGCGGAAATTAAAAGAACGTAGCATCCTTCGACCGTGGAACTTTATTCATCTGAAGCAGTGGAAAGAATCTCCATTTTCTCGTGATTTTAAAACGGTAACGGTATTTTTTTCCAAACAGTTTCTATTTAAATCAAATATACATTAAAAAAAGAGTCTGGTATTAGCTAAAATTCTTTTTTATTATATTAACCGAACATTTGATTGGAATTATTTCACTCAACATTTGGTAGTTATTACCCGATTTTTTTTCAGCGTACTTGAGACAAAATAAAACAAGCAAGTATATGTTATCTTTATCTTTATCGTACCTAATTTTACTTTTACGTTTTTCAAATTAATCTCCATCGCCGATTGAGAAACATTAATTCGAGAACCACTGTCGTCTTTAGATAAGGTTGAGACTAAGAGGACGTTCCGAGATACTTTAGAGACAGCGCAATTACATCACGACAAACTGTATAATCCGCGCATTTTTGTCGAACTGTATTAATCAACGTCAACGGAAATAATTTTGACGCAAGATGTGACAATAAGACGACGTGGCATATATGACTTTTCGTTCGCATTATGTATACATGACGGTTCGGAAATCGCTTAGCGACGTATTTATCCGCACTTATTTCAAGACGCATTTTACTTCGTTACGCAATCGTTGCACAATACGAAATTTACTTATTTCAGAAAAATAATATGTTATATATAAGTACGTTAAGACGAAAATAATGCAATTAATTGATATTTCTCTCATAAAATCAATCTTTAGAAAACTAAAATATCCAATTAATTCATTTTAATAAATATCAATTATTTTACAAGACTAAATATTCTCTAATATTGCTATGTTGGTAAATATAATAAAAGTCCACAGTTACATTCATTAATTAATTTTATAAAATTATAAATCATAAATGAAAATAGATGATGACTTGTTACTCGTTATAAAATCCTAAATAATTATATAAAAATCGATTCAATACCAATTGACATTAAAAATAGCAAGCAGTCATTCTTAATAATACTAGTGACTGTAAAATGTTATGAAACTATTCATTACGTTTTTATTTATTACTCTTCTCGGTGCGCTTAATTCTCCATAGTTTCTTTTAAATTAATTTTCGAAATAAATAAATAAATATACATATATATATATATATGATATATGTATAAATGACATTTTAGAGAAACTTCGGACAAAGTCTTCTCGCGAAATTTTGCTGATTCACACTTCTTTTTGCATCATCTTCTTTTGTGAGCGCGTGCAGTACCGTGTAAATTCATTCACGAGTTCCTTTGTGTGTATTTCGAGAGTCCAGAAACGCAGTGTCGGAACCAGTTGTTCGCGAAATTAGCTGCAGACAAGCGAAGTCTTTTAGCGAATATGCGTGACTCCACGGAATTTCTACTGACACTATTTACATATCTATTTCTGTGAAGTCAGTAATTAACGTTGGCCGAAATGTTATATCTTGTATTTGTGCGCCTGTTACAGTGCAGTGTTTATTCAAATGGAAAGAGAATGAAAATGTTTTATCCGATTGCATGCATTAGTCCAATTTTGAGTTTAATTTTGACATATGTATTAAAATATCATTAGTTGAATAAATGAATAAATTTTTCATACACTCACTGTAACGCTTTATACAAAATATTGTAATAAAAATCAAATTTGAGCCTTTGCGATTAAAAGAATTATTTCTTATTTTGTTCAGTCATATTTATTCTATAGGAAACAAAAAAAAATTGCAGATAAAATCTGAGTGTAAAGAGTTTATTTGAATAACATAATGAAGTTCATGTATCACAATTATATTGATAATAATCTATTTATTAAAATATATTGTAATAATTAAATTGTTGATCGAAAAAAATAAGAGCATACATTCCATTATCTGGTCTATAATCTTATCTTTCGACATATGTCGAGATGAATAAATGAAGGAAGATTAGAACAAAACAGAAAACGTACGAACTATAATTATCGCAATAATTCGTGTTTCTTCATTATTATACACATATATATATGTACGTAAAATTATGTGTGTGTATTTACACATGCGTATGCACAATTATTATTCCATACTCGTGACTTTAATTTTAACAATAGATTTTCTGATAAATCTATAATTCACTTTTCCTTACAATTTTAAAAATATTTTTCGAATTATGAGCATATGGAAAAAAACAAAACAGGAATAGAGAAAACAATAACAGAACTATACTTTTTAATTAGTTTCAAATACATTTTACTTTGATATAATTACTTACGAATTAAATCTTAACAATAATAAAACAAGATCAAATTAAATCTTAAATTACAATTTTATCCCTTTGATATTTAAAGTTTATTTATCTGAACAATATTTTTTGTAAAATTTTTATAAAGTTTTACTAATTTTTATTAGCAACTCGCAAGTTTAATTTTCGGAAAATTATTTATTTTTAATCGTATTAAAATAATATAAAATTTATCAATGCTTTGGTATCTTTGTAAAAGAAAAAAATCAAACAACAATTACTAATTCAAATAATAAAAAGTCAGGGCAAAGAACGGTTATCTTATACCGAAAAAAATATCTGTTTATTTTTTATCATATCCAACTTTAATTATCTTATCTAGGTTCCTATTCTGTAAATCAGCTTAACTCTTATTATTAGTGACAGTGTCGGGAGTGTCATTACATTATCGTTGCGTATATTTTATATATATTATAGTAAGAAAGCTGCGCGATGATCATATAACGATATACGAACACTGTCGTTAAAAGTTATAAAATAAAGGCCTAATTTTATTATTAATTTCACATTAATAAATTTTTTAATCAAGAAAAGAAGGTAATGATTTCTTAGTGAATGTTTTACATTCAATTTTTATATATTCACGTATTTAATTATATTATTATAATTTTCTCCGATTTCTAATAATCGTTGACCTTGTTGAAAAAATGACGTAAACGCTTAGTGTCGTCATAGTTGCGGGAAATATTGGCACCTGTCGCAACGGACGACGTCAGTCAGGTGCAACGTCACGACGTCGTCCGTTGAATGCTTTGATCGTTTGCCAATAATTTCGATTTGTCGTCACAATGAAGGCGGTTCCTTTTCAAAGAACTATAAATTTCAACGTAGGATATAATAACCGTATATAAGTCGAACAAGAAATGAAAATCGAACGACGAAGATATGTCAAACATTCGCAGAAAATATCAGTTATTGAATCGCAAAGAATGTCATAATAAAAGATTGTTTCTTTCATAGTAAAACTTGAGTTTGTAACGACTTTTATCATGCAATACAAAGATTGAACGTAT
Source organism: Mycetomoellerius zeteki (assembly GCF_001594055.1). NCBI lineage: Eukaryota > Metazoa > Arthropoda > Insecta > Hymenoptera > Formicidae > Mycetomoellerius > Mycetomoellerius zeteki. Next base: position 99,642 of record NW_017257308.1, read on the forward strand.
TCATAACATATTACACCGAATGGTGACTATCAAAACGAAGTATTTTGTTATATCTCGCTACTTCGTGTAAAGATTCATTAAATTTTCAATGGATAAGTGTCACTGAATGGGTCTATAGTTTTTTGCATAAACAACACGGTAAAATCAATTTCAAATTGTACGTGTACATTATACAATTGTACGGTTAATTCTTAGAAATAACTTCGCTTTTTTAATACTGGAGAGATTTCCTCGAATGCATTCGAAGAATTAATCGGGGTAATTCTCAGACAGGACGGGGGCGCAAGTTTATTCTTTTTCTTTTGACCGCTTTGTAAAAGTTCTGGTGATAACGCACTATACTATTAATAGACCGCTGGCGATACATACGGATATATGAAGCGAATTTCTGTTCGAACACGCTGCACTTTCATGACCGAAAAATCGACACGACTTCGATATAAAACAATATATAAATAATATTGATAATATTAATACAAAGATTTATAAAAAAAAACCAAAGATTTATAACTTATTTTTTTTATACAAAATTATTAATATTATAAATGTACAATAATTTATATAAAAGGTATTTTATTCTTTTAAATATTATTAAATATTTCTTTACAATAATATCATATATCAATATTCGTAATAAACAACAAAATATTGAAATAAAAAAATAAGAAAATCGAGATGAAATAGTTTAGTTTCTTCTTATACATCAAGTTAGTAAAATACGAAATTAAAATAGATTTTGATACACATTCTTATTCAATATATCAATTTTATTTTATGTATTTCCCAGCTCTTTTATATCGATATTTTATCTTATCGAATTCAGCAAAAATGAAAAGGAATGATGTGATAGAATATTCATTCGAGTCAAAAGATCATCATGATAAATCAAATATGTATCAGCAGACAAAAAACAACAGATCGACGAAAAATTACATTTCGCGAAAATAACAAGAAAGTAACGTAACGCAGTATGAAAATCGTGTTTACCTTGGCGATTTGTAGGAGCCAGATTTATAAATTCTAAATAAATCTTTTGATGTTGCGTATAATATTTAACTCTTGTCACTCTAACGTTGCCGAAAATGTAATAATCAAATTAAAATGTTTATTGAATCAATATGTTTGAATACATTTGTCAACAAAAAAGATGAAAAATCAATTTGAATTATAATTAATTTAAAAAAATTATTAAAGATTAAAGTTTTAAAATAATAAGACGATAGAAATGATTCCTATATTATCGACATACGCTGATTATGATTCGCTCAGGAATAGAAAAAAGTTTCTTATAGTCACGATCATTTACTGTAGAGATCGCAATGCTAAAGATTAGTCGTTCATTAGAGTTTATACTCTAATAACGCTACGCGAGTCATCTATTAACACATGTTACAAGTTTCACGCTCGTCATAATGTGCACGTAAATTAATGTAATCAACATACAACATGAAAAATATCATCGTAAATGTTTAATATCACTAGAGATAATTACTAAAAAAACAGATTTTTTTTAGCGCAATAACAATGAACTGTACTGAAATATAAAAATAGATCGTCTTATACACATAAAATGAATCATTCCATTATTTTATATGTATGCGTAGTCCGCCTATAAAAAGAATTTATTATTTGTACATAAATCATTAGACTTCACAATATCGAAAGTTTAACAAGACTTATAATCCTGGAGAATTGAATTTATGAACTTTCATGTCGTAGTAAATATCATTATTAGGTTTAATTCTTGGCAACTATTGTAGGATGTTCCAGACTTTTTAATCATTATATATTTTCTAGACATTTTAATTTAATATTAGCATCGCGAAATAATAAATAATTTTAATTAAAAAATTATTAAAAACTTTCAGAAAAATTTTAAAGAAAAAATATTTATTACGTTAAAAAAGTGAGAGACTTCAATTACATCTAATAGGACTATTAGCATTATCAATATTATGATGCTTAAGGACGTTCTTCGAAAAATCCATTTTCTTTCGATTTTTCTGAAACTTATAGAAAAAGCTTGTTTTAGTATCCTGAACATGCTTTAAAACTCAATACTCGGAACGAGATTTTTGCGCTTCTACGCATAAGGGGCGGAGCGAAAGAGCGGAGTGGTACTCAACTTATATTTTCTGTGTATGGGGGCGACTGCGTGGACGCGAGTAAACTTTAGGTTGAGCACAAGCGCAAAAATGATCCTGCTCCGGGTATTAAGTTTTAAAGCACATGTTCAGGACACTAAAACAAAGACAATAAAACAAGCTTTTTCTGCAAGTTTTAGAAAAATCTAAAGAAAATGGATTTTTCGGAGAATGTCCTTAATAAAAAAAACGAAGATATCTTCGGAGAAATATCTAGAGGAAAGCTAATAAGTTTACAGTGCCACCTATCGACAATGGTCAACATTTAATGTCATAAGATGCAACGTTGCTCGACAATGAGTTACCAGTTTACTCAGCCGTGAAGACATTAATAACGTCGTTCTCTTACTATTTCAATATTAGAATATTTGCTGTTACCAGCATTACTTCTACAATATTATTATATTTTCTTATTTTTTAAATAGTATGCCATTCTTTAGAAGTTTTTTTTTGCAAATATATTCATTTTAGAAATTAATAAAATATTGGAAAAAAAATTTATTTTTTAATATTTTTTATATTTTACTTTAATACTGTTGATTCTATGTAAATCTGTGTAAGTTTTGTGAAAAATAATTTTCACAATCTTATCCATGCGCACGATTAGCCTGTTTTATTATCAAAGTTTATTCATGTCGTACCACAAGATGACGCACAAGGGTGGCGCCACACGATTAGCACGTGTTGCTACTTTTAGATAGTAATATATGTATATTTTCACGCTAATCAAACTCCAATTAATTTAATCAGCGATGAATTCAATTGGCAGAATTGCTTAAAGCAAAATGTCTAACTACACAAATCGTTGTCTCTATAATAGGTAATCGAATTTTTTTCTATATATCAAACAAAAATTTAATGAATCTATTCATGTTAATAAAATAATATTTGATGAATAAATCATCGATTAAATTAATCAGAAATCATTTTCAATCGGAAAATTGATTGATATAGTAAATAGTTCGATTAATTTATATCTATTTTCGTTATATTTTATAATCTTGTAATCGTAATATCGTTAAAATCATCCATTACTCGCATATCATTAAGTGAGGTTTTTTAATCTAAATAATTTAATAGTTACTCATTGCTCACTAAATTTAAAATAAATACGTAGAAGAAAGGCTGAAGTCTTTTCTCCTGCATCACAAACTTTCAAGCCAACTTAAACTAATTTTAGATTATGTTTCAAAGGGCTTTGCCCTTTTCCTACCCACGCGTACCTATTTACTTTTTATCTCTAATAAGTATTTAATGATACATATATCGATGAATCTTTATTTTGCACAGAAAATATTCTTTAGTTATTCATAATTTTGGAATGAATAATAATGAGTGATGGCTGAAGCTTTAAGAAGATTATTCATATGTGTAAAAACTTTTAGAGGAAATCAGCGATAAATGACGAGCGATATCCAATGAGAACTCAGTTTTACATCGTCACGTGAGAAAAAGCAGAGCTTCCATTGGATATTGCTCGTTGTTCATCGCGTCCAGTGCGCAGTAGGCATTAGTATTAACGATTTATCGCTTTAATCTTTACAATTATATTTTCTTTCGATTTTATATCGTAATATCATATATATAAATTCACTATTTCACTATTAACTATACATAATATTATATTATATTTTATAGCTTTCCGCAGAGAATTTTCTCTTATTTTTATCCTAAAATATTAACATAATGACAAATTTGTATTAAAATGTATGTAAATTTTACAAAATACATTGTAAATATTTTGTTCGAATAATTTACAATTTACTTGGTAATTTTTATTATACAGTGCATAATTTAAATGTTTTTGTATATTTAAAGAAATTCCTATCATTATAATAACATTTAATAAGTTGCCAAGTTGTTCCACGTTTAACTAAACATATTTATACCGAATTTTGCAATAAAATGTAATAAAAAATTCTCTTCGTGTAGAAAACATAGACTATCTAAATCTTAAAATTGACACTTGAAAATTAGTAGATATGGAATCAACTTTCCGTAGACAAAAAGTATACTTTCGAACATTTCCGATGATTAATTTGTTTAAATTTTATAATATAGATTTAAGAGTATATAAAAACATATATATTAAATTATTAAATGACATGGTATTGAATTTAATGCAGTATAATTGGAAAGCTGCTAAAACTAAATAAATATTATTTTACGTAATAAGTAAATAGAAACAACTAAATTAAACTTTATAGAGAAAAAGTGCATTTTTTTATTTGTACATGCAAAAAATACATATATGAACTTTTAAAAATAAATTTAAAGAGTCAACCATTCGACTGGAAGCATGGTGCTGCGATGTTTCCGAAAAGATGAATTTGCACAATCCAAGCGCTTTTGAAAACTGTCAAATACACTTTCTAATATTAATAACTGTAACTGTGCATCTCTTTGTGAATGTACCTAAACCTATATCATCGAGCCATAGTACCAACGAAATTTACATTTTTAAGTTTTCAATAAAAAAATGTCAATATTTTCGTCATAAATGTTTGTTATAATAATAATAATAATAATGATGATGATGATGATGATGTAATACAAACAATTTTTAAGTCAAAAATTATATTTTTAAAAATAATCATTATTCGGCTAGTGATAAGATAAAGCATATTTTACTTCAAAATCACTTGTTTACAGTAATTCTTCTTTTCTTGTAATTGCATAGTTTAAAACATACATTTTAAAAGAGTAAGTTTTTGAAAAAAATTTAAAAAATCAATACAAATAATTATAAATATAAATATATAACTTTGTAACTGATAAAGTTGATTGATTGATATTTTGATTGATTCAATTGTTGGAGTTTTTAAATCGTGCGATTATAAAAAAAATTATTGCAAAAAAAGTAATAAATTTTGAATCAAATATATTAGCAAATTTTTTCATTTAAAAATCAGATTATAATTACATTTTTTAAAATAAGAGATTTTTTACAACTTAAACTATTATTGTTTTACTACAAACAATTATAAGCAAAATACTGACATTTTTTATTAGAAATTGAATTTATTAAGAACAAAATACCAAATTCAAACAAAGGTGGTTCGTTCAACTTTGCTTCGGTTCACAGTCAAGGTCAGTATCTTGAAATACTTGTTATCCGGAAGAAGTGACCGCATATATAGAGTGTCGATTGTACATTGCAGGTCGAACACAACGATTGCTTTTTGGCTCGTACTGATGATATCGTAAATCAACTTACTCGCTAAGAATATACTAGCAATATACTAGTCGGCTAAGAATATACTGATGCAACTAATAGCAAACGCGTATCTCTTTCGAGGAGGCGGGACTATTTTAAACTCGGGTATACCATGAGGGATCTTTTTAAATTTCATGAACCCATATCACATGAAACTTTCATTAAAAATAATCAATTCTAAATTAGTCAAAAAAATTAATAAAAACTGTCAATAGTTTTCAGACAAACTCAAATAGAATTATAAATAACACAATTTTATTTTTATCCCTGGTTCATAAGTCGAAATCAAGTAAATATCGATTGATTTTTCGGACCGTTTGATTTGATATCTACTAGATGTTCTATTGATCTTTGAAGAAGATCGACATTTTATCAACCCTACATCGAGAATAACCGACGTTTTATCAACGCTGCATCGATAAAATGTCGATCTTCTTTCGAAGATCAATAGAACATCTAGTAGATATCAAATCAAACGGTCCTAAAAATCAATCGATTTCAAATCGACTTGTGAACCCGCGGAATATGGGGTATACGTTTGTATTAAGTTCTTTTTGAGTTCAGTTTTTGAAATATATAAAAATCTCTGAATTATTCATTAAGACTGCTTGTTATATTCTTTATAATAAAATTCATTTGCATGATAAGATTTTATGATTATAGTACTTGAAAACATTATGTACAGATTAAGAATTTGGATGTCTAGTGATAAGAGAATTACATCGTACAAGTTGTAAGTATCGCAAATTACACTTATACAAACAATGTCGCGCCGAGTAAACGTCTATTAAGCTGACACAGTCACTTCAGCATAATCGAACGAAACCTATACAGAAATTTAGTGCTTTTTTGTTGCTAATTTGTTGTTCAATTCCCAATTTTGTTGCTCCAGCCAATTCCGAGAAAACAATGGCTGTGCTAACTTAAGACTAAAGTTAGTACAGTAACATAAAAAAAATTCTTTTTAATAAAAAATTACACACATTCTTTTTGTGCTAATTTGTTGCTAATTTGTTGCTCAGTTGCAACAAACTAGCAACGATTATGTTGCTCCACCCCCGACCCTTGAAAACCACCCCTAGTCATCCCGCGTTAGCACAACACCTCTAAACTGTAAATTATTGAGATATCTCGATTGATTTCGCGCCTACGATTTTGTTGCTCGCGATTTGCGACGAATCCGATTTTGTTGCTCCACCCCC
>NW_017257308.1:106332-122311 GCF_001594055.1 Mycetomoellerius zeteki
TTTAGTCTTAAGTTAGCACAGCCATTGTTTCCTCGGAATTGGCTGGAGCAACAAAATTGGGAATTGAACAACAAATTAGCAACAAAAAAGCACTAAATTTCTGTGTAGGTTTCGTTCGATTGTGCTGAAGTGACTGTGTCAGCTTAATAGACGTGCCGAGTAAAACTAAAATTAAACTTAAATTTTATAAAATATATATATAGTAAAAATATCGTCAATAACAGAATAAACAGAATTAAACAGAATAAAAAAACGGAAAATATATCGCAATGAATAAAGAATTCTTTAACAATTTCTACAACACGAATCAGGCGATAATACGTAAAATATTTATGTAAAATATTTATTTATGGGAGATATACAGCACAGAAAGTGTTCAGTCGATGAAAATAACGCGACAGATCGTGCTTTCGTCGAAGGATGAACCGATGGAGACAATAGCGGGCGTTCTCCGCGATCGTCTGTGACGAACAATACTGTCCTATAGATGCGAAACATAAACGCACTGTATACCGTGCAAACAAGAGCGGATTTCTATTTGTGGCAGAACATTCATTTATTGATTCGACATATCGTGAGCTGGTACATCTCTAATCGACAGAAAACCCAAATATATCAAAGTTATGGCAATTTGAGCTAAGCTTAACTTTTGGGGTTCTGGATGCCAAGACACTTTTGGCATGAGATGCTGTCCTTTATTTTATAAAATACATTTATTTTAAGTATAGTTCCGAAAAGAATTACTTATATCCAAGAGAAAATAGAAAATATTCTAACTTATGCATATATTTAGTTATATTAAATTAGGTTTAATTATTTATCATTTCGAAGAGTTCCTTTTAATAAAAACATTATGCAAAAATAATGCAAATTGTAATATCGTAAGATATTACAATTTGTAATATAATATTCCATAAATCGCGATTTTAATTTGAATGACAGAGGTTTTGATAAAGTCTTAATGTGATTTTACCTGAAATTAGATTATATTAGCTTTAAGATTAAATTTAGATTAAATTAGAAGATAATATGTAATATACTGATTTTTAAATATTTATCTAAAATAAAATATTTGCCTTATAACTATTATAATTCCATTTCTCTCAAATAAATATGTTTGAGAGTATATTATATAAGATTCCTGCTTTCATCTTCCAAAATAATTTTCTAAAAATAATTAAAAATAAAAATTTTTAGAAAATATTTCTTTCATAAAGTGTTTAGTTAGTATGAAAAAGGTTATTCATTTATAATTTAAAAAATAAATCAATCTTTACTTTATTCTAATCTTAATTTATTTGTGAAAGAGATTTTATAAAATGTTCTTATAGATAAGAACCTATTTTAGACGATTTTTATGTTTTTTTTTAATTTAGAACTGATATAAATTATGCTTACGACAATATATTGCAACGTTTCTGTTGCTCGTGAGTACATCCAAATAGATACACGTAAATAAAAGATGCATTTACGTAGACCATACAATCAGTATTTGGATGACCAAGCCCTATAGCAAATTGCGCCTTGTTTTTCTCTCGGCTCAAGGCCGATCGCAAAATTACATTAAGGGAACTAACACGATGAGATACCTCTCGCTCTGACATACTTTATCAGAGGCGAATTCCAACAATTCTAAGTAACTGCAACTTTGAAGCGAAATGTTCTCATTGTAATGAACGGATGATAAACAAAGCAAATAAAAAAAAAGATTGAGTTCATCACAATCATAATTGTAGAAAAATTAATTTTCTTCAATTTCTCATGGCTTTAATTGTGGTTCATATTTTATAGAGATAATATATAATAATATTAAGACTTTCTAATAAGGTTGATACAGAAAAACCCAGTTTACAAAAACCCGGTGGGTTTTTGTACAAAAATTCAAATACAAAAACCCAAGTACAAATTACAAAAACCCAGATGCGTGTCAAATTTTATTGTTTTGTATAATATTAATATACCTTCGCATTTTTAAACAAAAACTCAATAAACTAAAAAAAAAATGCTCGTATTTTTTGATCTTTCTAATTACTAATTTTGCTTAGCAATCTCGAGTTCTCTAGATATTTTATTTTTATATATTTTAATTCATTTATGTTAGTTTAATTATAATTAAACATTGAAAAGAAAGATACGATATATTAAAAACATGAAGTCATATCATAGGTTGAACATAATACATTTAATTAGAAATACATAATTTTTAAAAATGTACCTGTGATATGGTTCTAAATTTACAATTAATATCAATCCAACGTTTCAAAGTTAAAGCCTCATGATCACCGAGGCTTTAACTTTGCTTCAACCGATTATTGATTAATCAAAATAATAACGATGAAATTTAAATGGAAAGTTATTAGAACGCATTATACGACCTGCGTGTAAATAAATTTAAATGTGTAAAACATGTAGCTCGAGATTGCTAAGCAAAAATTAGAAAAGACAAAAAACACGAGCAACGTTTATTGGATCTTTAAAAATAAATTAGTTTATCACAACATACATTAAGAATTAAACTAGTTTTTTATTTATAAATTAATCGAAAATGATTGCTTAACATAAATGCAGTGTTGGGTAGTAACTAGTTAAAACGTTAAAAGTTAAAAAAAAAGTTAAAAAGTTAATAACTTTTAACTTAACTTAGTTAATTTTAAATGCATTAAATTTTAATTTAACTAAGTTACTTTTAAACTTTTTTTTACGTTAACTTTTTTTTAAGTTAAAAATTTTTTTTTATTTCTTTTAAATGCCTCAGAAAAATAATAAAATATAAGACTAAGAGCGTAAATTCGTAATCCATTCATATTTTAAGACCATCTTAAGTAATTTCTTAAGATGCTAATACAGCCCTCTGATTGGCTTATGCCTTATGCCATAAGACTTAGTCCGGATTTACAATAAGTGTTTTAAGCCTTAAGTCATAAGAAATTGACCGTCGAAAATTACAGTCGAATGGGAGGAGAATATTTGACTGTAATTGGTCCATTTCTTATGGCTTAAGGCTTATTAAAAAGTAAAAACCTAAAAAGTTATATGTTATATCATGTGTGAATAAAAAAATCAAAAATTTAATTTACTTAATAATCTATATTGTAGTTGTTATTTAATCTCATTTTAAGAAAAATTAGGACATTTTGACCTCAAAAATAATTTTTTTCGAAATTAACTTTTTTTTAACTTAAGTTAATTCAATATTAACTTAACTTTCGTTAAGTTAATTTTTTATTCCTTCATCTTTTACTTTAACTTTATTAATTTTGTCATTAACTTTAACTTTATTCAGTTAAAAAAAAAACATTAACTTACCCAACCCTGCATAAATGATATTAATAAAATGCTGGTCCTAAATCCTGGTAATATCTGTTGGACGACTTTTTGAGATTATGTTTTTGTCGAACAGATACTACACTTTTAAAACAATAGATAGCTGTACTAGAGTCCCAAAACAAAAACCCACAAACCACAAAAACCTCCAAAATTTGGGTTTTTCTGGAAAAAACTGGGTTTTTGCCAACTCTGATCGTAAGAAATTCGCGTTTGATTTAATTAATTCTTTTGTGCATTCAAAGAAGCTATTCGTAGTAAAAGAAATCAGAATGGAATTAATTTCCTATTTAAATTATGATTTAGGAAAAAAACTATCTTCTATTAATTTAATTGTAAATTCTGAATTTTTCTTCAAAAGTTAAAAAAAGTTTGAAAGACGTTTCTCTCATCATAATAAAGTTATCTGATTCATTTCTCATTATCTAATCTGTAACAATTCATACAAAATTTTTGTTATATGCACTGATATGTACATCAATGCATTTCAGTATCTCACTTATCTTTATATTCTAATCAAAAATGCATTTCAAATTATTCGAACCATTCTTCTTTTAGTTCCATTACAACTTTTACTTACCCGATAAAACAATAATTTAGGCATATCTTTAGACTATGCGCATTTGCACACAAAAGATTTCTTCATGGTTTGCTTTTCATATCATTCAGTGTAGAATTTCAAAAGTTTAAATTTAAATTATATAAATTTTATTTTGTTCAATTAATAAGTAATCTTATCTCACACACACATTAACAATCTTAAAATTTAGAAAATTGTGAATTATTTAGGTAACACATTTTTACAAATTAGTACAAATTTACAGATAATATATATATGTGTGTGTGTGTGTGTGTGTGTTTGTGTGTGTATATGCATATACAAGATACAAATTTTGAAAGAAATTTAAATTAAATTGAAATATATAAGAACAAAAAAGACAAAAAAATCTATCTCTTTTAGTTGAGCGTATAAGAAATACATAAATAATGTGTGCGTTGGCACGCAACCAAACGACTGACCATACTGTCATCAACGTTGTGAACGTTGCTTTCTTAGGAAATTAACTGATCATTATATTAATTATTTCTATAAACTGTCTTGAAGCAATATTTTAGAAATCAAGATTAAATTTACAAAGCAAAATATGAAAATAGTTTCACAATAAATGTACAATTTAGATTTTCTTAAATATGGATTTAAAATAGTTTGAAAATAAAACAAATATACATTTAAAAAATAAGAAAAAATTGTTTGACAATTTAAATAATTTTATTAAACTTTTTTTTAAATACTTCGTAGAAAAATAGAAAAAATTATTTAAATGTAAGATAAAAAAGAACGCAATTCTAAATTAATCTAAAATTACTTCTTTTAGTAAACGTAATAAGATACAGCAAGTGAATAAAAAGAAAACTGATACAATCGAATCAATTCCAACAATTGATTGTTCGTATATCTATATAAATACGTCTGCAATTTTTTTTGAGACGCAAAGCGAAAGTTTAAAAATATAACGCGTCAGCAGACGCAGCTTTATAGCGCGTTGTAACGAATCTATTTTTAAAGATGAGCATGGAAAGCGGGGATATTTACAACTACGACGCTGTTAGAAAGGGTTGGTTCTTGTAAAAAAAGTTTGGAAAGTACTACCGCGTGTTTCGTTAAGATAACAGTAGTATATTATTTCCTTTAACTTTTACATTTCCATAACTTTTTTAAATCTGATTCAGTCTTTACGTAATAACTACCGAAGGATAAACCGCTGAGGGCATTGTGGTGTACAGATTTGGGGCATTACTAAGCATTATTGGGTATTATTTAAGAGAATTTTGTATTATAGTAAGTGGTATGAGATTATGCATTGCTAAGGCATTAATAGGTATTACCAGGGCATTAATGGGTATTATTAGAGCATTAATAGGCGTTACCAGTGTATTAATGGGCATTATTAGGACCATTAATGGACATAAAAATTGGGCATTGCTAGGTATTAGTAGGCATTGGTGTATACAATTGTGGTCAGCGGTCTACCCTTCGGTGCGTCTGTGAAGTTAGCACCCCAACATTGAGATTCCATAGTTCTGATTAGAATTCCCGTTTCCTTTTAACTTAAGACAAAGAGTTCTATAGTCTCTAAATCTGGTGGAGTGAAATCTCACTCGAAAAAACTGAAAATTGAGCCAGTCTTGAAGAAAGAGTGAAAATACGGCCATTCTCTTGTTCAATAATGGCAGATTTTCACTCTTTTTAAACTTTAAAGTGAGATTTACTCTTTTGGAATGAGATTCACTACGAAGGAGATAGATAAATAGATAGAATAACAATTAACATCACAGAATTATTATATAAAAATTTTTTTTATTTTTTTAATTAATTTTATGTGTCAAAATTGTTTTTCATGTATCAAGAACTCTAGATATTGACAAAAATAGAGAGCTATTAAGCTGCTCAGAACTATTCGATCTCGAATTTCGATAAGAAAAAAATCAGCACCCTATTTTTTAAAAATTATTTAAAAATATTTGAGCCAATCTCGCGTTATAAACTATAAAAAAAACTCTTCGTCTCGTTAAAAGGAAGCAGGAACTAATTATTGGAACAGAATTATTATATTTAAAAATTAATTTTTTCAAAAATTTTTAATTTAAAAAAAATTTTTTTTAAATTTCTTTTTATACATCAGATACTCTAGATATTCACAAAATGAAGCTATTAAGCCGCTCAGAACTATTCGATTTCGATTTTCGATAAGAAGTTAGCACCCCATCTTTAAACGGGAACTCTAATCAGAACTATGGAATTTCAATGTTGGGGTGCTAGCTTCACAGCCCCTTCGGTAACTACTTTTGTCGCATTATTTTCTTTCTTTTTTTCTATATATATTTCCTTCTCTGATATCAAAATATTTCATTGTTGTAATTGTGATATTCTATAACTTAAACATTAAGGTACAAAAAGACATCCTCTCACGAGAAAAAAGAGAAATGTCGTTTACAAAATTTCCTGCAAATCCTGTAATGCATTACATGTCGGGTAAACAGAAAGGAAACTTAAAACTAGAGTGTCAGAGCATCGTAATCACATAAATCGAAATACTAATAATCACTCAATGATTACTGAACATAGAATTAACTTTGAACTTGACTTCGACTAGGAGAATGTCGTAATACCTATTTGATGAAAAACGTTTCCTTAATAAACGATTAATATCGAAATGCATATCCTTCATATCCTTATGCAAGAGAACAGTCTCAATTTGTGTTCGGATATGGAAGGCTTACATCACACTTATTTAGGATTGTACATCTGTAAATTTGATGTGACTTCGCTTTAAATGTACAAAGGAAAAATTTTTAGTTATTGTATTGGTGAAGAAGACTCCAAAGTGAGTCGAAATGTACTAACAAGGGAAATTTCACAACTGTCCGGAAAGAGACACGTATTTTTTTATATGTGCGCTAACTCATGTTTAAGGGGTGAAACCCCCCTTTGAAAAAAAAACGGTATTTCTATTTCGAGCCGAATACCGTCGGAAGTATAAAAGATGGAAAAATATTTGTTAAACAAAAGTTGTACGATTTCAAGAGTACTTCAATGTTGTGAAGAAAAAAATTTCTTTTTAATTTTTTTGTTAACAATTATAGAACTCGATTAGAACAACTCAGAATTACCGTCAGAAGTGCTGAAATTAATCAGCACGACACATTTCCGCAAAGTGACGTGCTGGTAGCGATAGTTAAAATTGTTTAAAAAATGTTTATAAGGCGAAACAATTTTTGATAATAATTTATTCGTATAGAACTTGAACGGAACAAGTCAGAACTATCAATGTCAAGAATGCCCAAAATTATCGAGTCGACACGTTTCCGTGAAGTGCGAATATTCTAATCTGTTTAAAAATTATTAATTATTAGAATTTTGTCCTGAAACTTCATATAATAATCAATCTAGCTTAAAAGAAACGGGAACACTTGAGATATCGTAATATTCGATGGCATCTGGTACTTTAGAGCAAGTTACGCCGTGATGAAACGTGAAATTAGCATTTCTTTATTTTTGATTTTTTGATATTAAAAATGCAGAACATTTTTGAAAGAACAGTAGAACAATGGAAAGTGCTACCGGAATAATTATTTTTTGAAAATTAATAAAATGCCGTGCTAACTTCACAGACACAGTATTGTTTCTATTTTTAAAATACATGAATTAGTCATATAAAAAATTAGAATTTGTGTGGGATAAGAAAATTCAGTTCATTTATTCCTGTTTTTTATTAGGTATTATAAAAACTTTAATTGTAAAGAGTAATACTCGCTTTTCTTGTTTCATACACTGAGAAAAACAGTTTAGTTGGATCAAATAATAATTATGGTGAAAAATGAACAAATCAGAATTTTCTGATAAAATCTAAAATTCTATAATTCTAATTAAAATAGCTAGAATTCTGATTGATATAATTGTTCTACTAAAAATAAAAATTCTAGTAGATTTTACCAGAAATATTGTATCAAGCAGAAATCTGGTTATTTCAACTAGAATTCTAATAAATTTAATTAGAAAATTCTGACTTGTCTATTTTCAAGAAAATTTTTTTCCGTATAAGAGTCATATATTCTTTGTATACATATCTCTTTAACTATTCTCTGAAACAACTCCAAATTCCGAGAAGAAATGCGCCATTCATAAAATCATAGGACCCCGTTACACCTTAAGGTTGCTAACGAATGTCCAAAGCTCTCTCTCTCTCTCTCTCTCTCTCTCTCTCTCTCTCTCTCTCTCTCTCTCTTCCTCTGCCTTCGCCTCTCTCTTTCTCTTTCAATTGTACTATATATTGTACTCGAATTTAACACAGTGACCTTGAGTGATCGATATCGAGAGGAGCTGAGAGTATCTTTGAAAACGACCGACATTATTAACTTAGTGACTTTTGAGCTTATTTTAGACAATATGTAAATCACAATAAAATTCAGAAAATTGGATGTACAATTAAATAATTTAAATAACCATCTGTAATACACAAATACACATAATTTAATAGCACTAAGTTAATAATTGCGTTAGTTTCCTTTGCGTCGTATTAGTTTTAATCATGTTTTAGTTGAAATAAAAAAAATTTCTTTGAAGTAATACCTATTCACTCTTTTCTTTAAAATACTTGAAGTACTAGCTAGTAGCGTCATTTCAAGATTAAACGGTCACCGTTTTAGCATTGTCACCAAGCTGCGATCCTGCGATCAGGCCATTCGAAGAAGAATCGATCGAAGCAGTAAAGGTTATGAGAAATCGGGATGCATATGAAATACGATCCCTTTTAGACTGCTATCCGCGGAATGAGTCTGATTCGGGTCAGAATAGCCCGCTGCCACCGCCACGAGGATAATCGATCCTCCGCGCAATCGAGTCTCCGCGCTCCGCCTGGCAACCGCGTCAATACGCAATTACTTGGTCGACCATCAGCCCCGATTATTTATACATCGGATCGGTCGGTACTGTTGTCCGTCTGTTATCGAGATAAGTCACGAATGAGGAAGATTCGAGAGACAAAGTTTGTTATCTCTTATCTTAAAAACCGAGAAAACAAAACTTAGTCAACATATAAGAAGTATTTATTCATTTAAAGTTACCTTCAAACATTCAGAAAAAAATTTTTTTATACTCCATTTTGTTTACTCCAAAATATTGATCTTGAATTTTTATGTATCTCTAGGAAGCTAGTAAGCTATTAAAAAAAAGTTATGTTTCAGAATTGTGAGTTTATTGATCTACATAGACTTCGTGACAAAAATGTATACGAAATTGTGAAATCAATTGTACAATTTACTGTTTGATGCAATTTTAAATTTAAATGCACGATTTATCTTTTTTTCAAACAGTTATTGATCATAATATTGTAAAATGAATACAGAAAAATAGATGAGAATTTTAATTATTTTGACAAGTGTAAATAAAATTAAAATAAGAGAAATGTAATAATTGAATAGAAAATTCTTGTTCTCGAAAATCTTTGGAACGGAATCGAATTCCAAAGAGTCAAATTGATAATTGAACTAGTGATGGAAAAGAGTAACTCAATTGTCAATTTCTAAGAGTGAGATTTCACTCTTTAGTGTTAGATTATACTCTGAAGGTTTTAGAGAGTGGACGACAGAATATTTTTGAAAGAACATGAATATATAAAAATCAGGTTAAAAATGTGTGAATAGGAAAAGCGTGACATTTTCGCAGATAATGAATATGTGATGACAAGAGTACAAAAGGAATAAATTGGTGCTCAATCAAATGTCTTAGGCATTTTTATTTGTAAAGCATGTGTACTGACATGCGTATTTTAGCATGACATATAATTGAACACATCGGAAGAAATGGGATGACATAGAGTGATTGTCATTCATAAATGCGATTTCGATAATTGTGACGTTAAACGACAGCAATCATTTCCATAATAATAATTCTATAATAAAATATTTAATTATTAGATATCTTTTTCGAATATATTTTACAGATACAGATAATAAGATATTTTATAATAGATTACAGCTTTAAATGCCAAAATTGAATGATAATACGATATCAAGCAAAAATCGGGTCGATTAATGTACTAGGCTAGGAGCTCGTTGAAATACGCGTATCATCTTTCTCTTTCTCTCTCGCGAATAGTTTAATATCGTAGAAGCACATTGACCTAGATCTCGAATACGTGAATCGGTAACGTGATCGACCCTCTTTATAACGCAAACATTCTCCGGGGAATTTACAGTCCTTCAAAAATCGATCACAGGTATAATAAAAAAATATATGAGTATATACATATATAACGCAAATATATGCAAGATATCTCCTATTCCGACGATGTTATTTTTTAATAGGTTTTCCAATCGTAAAGCTGTCATTTAATACTATCGAGATATCTGTAATTTTTAATAATAAATTAATAGTAAAAATATATATATATAAATCTTTTTTCAACTCTGTGATAATATTCTTGTTTGTGACATTACATTGAGTATAAAAACAAATCACAAATTTTATTATTAAAAATAATAAAAAATAGCTAAAAAATCATTTTTAAACATATCGCCATTATTTAAATTAGTTTCTGCAAATATTAGCCCTACTAATGTTATTTTAAAATATCTTATCTGATACAGGAACTCTTATTGTACGATCAAATCGTATTTTTAATTGCATCGGAAGGTTATGGACGTACGCAGGTCGCGTGCGCCAAAGATAGCGATGCGATTGCATTACTTGTGTCACTATTTTTGACAGGAGCACGCTCTCATCGCTGACAACACGAAAGCTCTGAAAGTTATCTTAATTTAACATTATCGTTATAGAAACTCGATCTTTGATCTTCACCAAGTGAGCGAAATATGTTTTATCCGGTAATTTTCTCTTTATCTTTGCTCATTTTATTATCACAGATATTATCATAGAAATCGATTATAAAAACATCAGAATATCTTATATCCCATTTAAAAATTGAAATTCTTTTCAGGAAGTATTATTTTGTTCTATATGTAAATTTATAAAATTAAAATAACAATTGCTAAGATATGTATTATATAGAGTTTTCGTTTAGTTTAGATATGTCAATCAATTTCTATAATTATATATGTATTGGAAGTAGAGCTTATGATCGATCATCGAACATCTGAGAATTGAGTATTTTTGTTAGATAAGACATAATAGATTATCATTCAAGCATGAGCCGCGTTTACGAAAGTCAAAGTAGAAGTCTGAATCATTATTGTCGCATATTTACGCCTACTATCATCCACTACCGGCCATTCGATGTCGGCCAGCAGTATCTTACAGATAATCCATCGGAATGGTAAATTATATTACGTCCTTGGGGAGACGTAGACGTAAGCCACTCACTAGCGTCTTAAATGTGTAATGATACATTACTTCTTGCATAAAATACGTTAAAGCACAAAGAATAAGATGATATTAAAAGTCATTCATAATTATTAGAATAATAAAGAAATTCTCGTCCTACTAAAACACATAAAGGCTGAATAATATTTATTCAACATAATGTATAATTACTTTATTTAATAAAATGTGTGTGTGAGAGATTTAAAATACTTTTATACAAAATTATTAAAAAAAGAAAAATATACACTTTTATATTCAATTTATAGAAAATTTAAAAAAACTCAGATTATGTTTCTTTTACAAAATTATGAAAATATTACGATTATGACCGTAACTTTTGATGTTTATAAATAAAATACGAAAGTTATGCTAAAGCTGTTAGCTTTATTCTGTCGAACTGCATAATTTAACTCCATATATAGTTCGGTATATCGATTAAAAATTATGCAAGCGTTATGCAAGTTCAAGGCGGTAACGGTTTATCTTGCACAGTCCGGCGCATGTGGATTGCATGGCGAGATACGTGATTTATCCTGTGCCGTTATATAAATTGCCTTGCCAATGAACAAGTATGCAACACGGAGAAATGTTTATTAAACACAGGTGCAATTAGGCTTCTAGGTTATCTATAGCAATCAAATAATGAAGTTGAACTTGTTTTCGCAGACATGAATCATTAAACTTTCAATGTTACGAATAAACTTAAGTATTATCAATCAAAATGTTGTCTTATCCAAATAATGATCACATTATCATCCCTTGCATACTATTCACCTCACATTTACTTGTTTGTTCACTTGTTATTATACTTTATTATTCATCAAAGAAAGTTCAAGTTGATATTAATTGGTTTACTTTAATAAACACGTATAAACTATTTTTATTATTTTAATATTTTATGTTATTTCTATATTTTCTCTTTTTTCATTATTTTTTAACCTTAATTCTTTAATATCCTAAATCAGTAACAATATAAATGTGAATGTTACGCATAATATGTATATATATAACAGTTTTTTAAAGATATTATTAATATTGAAAAGTTCTTTAACAGAGTTATGATCTTATAATCGTATTAGCTCGCATAACCGCCTTTTATTTCTTGTAATTGAAAATATATATTGCTTGTAATGCAGTAGATCAATGTGCGTTAATACATACGTAAATCAAACGCTCGCCAAAAATGTCGTGCATATATAATAAGATTTTCGCGCGCGTATATAACGCTGTCATGGTCATTGAATTGCGTCGACATGATTATGATCGCAAGCGATGAAAATAATCATCGCGCAAATAAGTGCACATATGATTTAATCAGTTGCAAAATAAAATTACAATAATATTTTTCCCGGTATTAATTATAATATTATTCACCAGAATTTCTTGCAATAAAACTTTTTTGTGTTCTTATATTACTTATGTTTTATCACGTGCTACATAAAAATTTGTTATATCATTAAATTGCTTATATTAATAGGAATTTCCTTAACTTTTTTGGTTAATAGATAATTTAAAATCTTTATAAACAGAAAAATCGTCTAAATCTTTATAAGATAATTAACTGTTAAACCTACATTAATCATAAGCGTACAATAAATAAATTAACAAAAAAATAAACCACAAAATAATTGTCTTTCCAATGTGTTGTTAATACATTTTTAGGTGCTGCCAACACGCTCTTTTGTAGTTTGGAGCATTTTACCATTCAATAAAAAAGTCGAAGGTCGATTTCACAACACTGTTTCATAATTTTATTAAAAACTTAGTTAATACAATATTTTAATGTAACTTTCATGAGGCAATGAGTTGTCAAATCCATCAGATTATATTAAATGGATTAACAAAGGACAAATAAACGTGATAATTTATAGCAGCCGAATATGCAATCACATATTAAAATACTGCTGTTCATCCAATGTGTCCTCGAAGGTACGATGCACTTATTAAAAATTGCCAGATTGTTCTTACAAAAATATTTTGTAAAATCTTTTTATACGTTCGCATTTTTATACTATATATGTACATGTCGCCATTTTACTAATTTTAAATTCAATTTAACTGTTCACACTTAAATTATTCATTTATTCAGTGTTTAAAATGTATATGATATTGTAAAGTAGCTAAAGAGAGAAAATCATCGAATATTAATTATCCTCTCCTCTAAATTTGTTAATGCAAAATACATTTTAGAATTAAAATATTGTGATTAATGACAAAATAAAAATATATTACCTACTATATATGCAATTATTGTTTTATTTTAAAGCACTATTAAGATTCTATATTCTTTTGAAGTATAATGTGAAGTATGAAAAAGGCTTAAATTATTTTAAGAGAAAATTCTATACTATTATAGCATACAAAAAGATAACCAAAGTTCTTTATAATTTTGGACAATTTATGTTGCATTTCGTCACTCAATCTGCTTTGTCGCAAGGGCGTAGAAGTTAGGTGAATAAAGGGGAAATGCGGACGGGTGCAAGATCGACTCCACCCTCATAGAATCTCACGACATTCCTATCGAGGTTACCAGAAAGCATGCAACGCAAATCGGCCAAGATCGACAATCGTGAGAGAGGAATCTTAGGGTTAAGCATGAAAAAGGCAATTGCTTCTATTTTTCCACCCACCTTCTCTTCTGACACCTCTTCACTCCCTCGAGAGCATCCGGATGCATGCACGCATACGCGTAACTCTGCATCCCACAGATGAACCGATAAGAAAGAAAAGAAGAGCAGAAAGAAGGAAGAGAGGGAAAAAGAGAAAGGAAGAAGAGAAAAAAACAGGAAGAAATGAAAGATCAGAAATAACGGGGAATGAACGAGAAAATAAAAGAGAGACAAAGATGGACGATTTGTTCCTCTTAACTGCACTTTCTTATATTCTGTATACTTTATCCAATTATTCGCGCTATTTCACACTTTCTTAAACCCATATTAGATTACACATTGAAAATTATATTAAAAATTAAAATTTAATCAATCAGGATAAAACAGAATAAAATTAAATTTGTCTGATTGGTAGAATTTTTATCATCAGTTCGTAATTTTTAGTTTTCAATGCCTAATTTGGGGATCGACTATGTATGTTGAAATGAGTTGAAAATGATAAAAGTGAGCAAATTTACTACAATATTTATAATTTCATTGGCCAACATCATCTAATAAATTACTTTTAATTTTCATCTTGTTTCAAGATATTAAATCAATTCTCTGATATAAGCTTTACGCTTTTTGCATTTAAAAGATAAATGTATATGTAATCATAGTAAAAAGAAAAAAATATGTGTAAAGAATAAATTTGAGATGAACAAAGTCAGAATTCAAAGGAGTAGATTACTCATCCTCTTTTATAGTTATACTTTATTACATTTAAAGAACAATCATTAAGCTTGTGCATATTTAAATTAAAACCGGGTGAAAATAAAAGTAATACAATTTCAAAATCAATTTTATATCGAAAATTATACAATGAAGAGAGAAGTGAAAGAAAAGAAATATCGCAGAAAGAACGAATCAGAAAATGAAAGGGAGACAAAGATGGACGATGAGTCTGCTCCTTTCAACCGCACCTTCTTACACTCTCTACACCCCCGTCAAATTAACTGCACTTATTCACCATTTCACACTTTGCACTTTCTTACACTTTTCGTGCCTAAAACCAAAATAGATATGTACGCAATTGTCACAAGAAGAGAAAAAGGGATAAGTAAAAAAATGAACAAAATCCAGCGGTCGAAGAAGCGAAGCGTCGATCTTTTTCAATCGCAATTTATAACATTCGAACGGTACTCGATAGGAGCGTGTGCGTAAAACTAAATGAAAGTGAAGGCGATACAACGGAAAGAACAGAGTTTACCACGAAAACCATGCAGGGGAGAAGAGAGAAAAGAAAGAAATAGTAGCAGACGTGAGGAGGTTATGGTACTTACTACTAATCTTCATACCGCCGAGGGGCGGATTCGCGGGCTGCTTGTTACCCTCGGCGAAGGAGGTGGTTCTCGGTCGTCCGCTCATCCTGAAGCCTTCTCGACCGCCTCCACCTCCGCCTCCACACCTACACCGCGACTTGAAAAGGTTGCGTCCCCGCTGCCTCTTTCTCACCCGCTACTCCTGCTGCGTCTACTAGGTTAGGTTGGCCGGTATCTCTCCGGCGATTCTCCTCCTCCTCCTCCGCCACCGCCTGAAGTTAGCCCCGGTACTCGCCGTTGATGTCGTTTCCCTCGTCGTCAACACTACCTCGCACATCAATAACAGTCGCACACGCGATTATCACATCGCACGAGAGTGCGCGCTCGCGCGCGCACTTTCTTTTCTCTCTCTCGCTCTCTTTTTATCTTCTCTGTCACTCTCTTCGCACCGTTTTCACGTTTTCTACTTCACGTTATGCTAACGACGTTCGACCGATAGTCGGGGATGACGAAAAGTTAAGAGTGTAACAAGACCGAAGGAAGGAAGGAAGGAAGGTGAACGTGGAGGGCAGGAGTGTGGGAAGAGATGGCGACAAGCAGCGCGAGACCCCAGACGACACTACTTTTCACGGATGGCCTTTTACCTTCCTGTGTACGCGCGTAGAGGTAACGAGTGTCCTATCCGCACCGTGTTCGTTGCACGAGAGCACCTTCTTCACAGAGAGGGGGCCCACCTTCGTATACTCGTCGTCGTACAGGCGACACCACCCTCTTTTTCGGCACACTGTCGCGCACTCTCTCGGCGACGATGGCCTAGCTTCCTCCTCGCGCTGCTGTCACGGCGATGCGGCAGGGGCGGGGGG
>NW_017257308.1:122337-176798 GCF_001594055.1 Mycetomoellerius zeteki
CGGTAGCGGGGGGAGGGTGACGCTGCGGCGGAGCGCCGCTAGCGAGAGCGACGAGGGGTGCGTGCCAACGTCGTGGCGGCGACAGACCGACGTTTTCGGGACGGCTCGTATTACTCGGCTCCTATAAAACGCGGCTGCTTCCTCGCGATCCCGCGCCTCGGCTCTCTCCGTCGTCGTCGGTCGCCGACGTATTACGTAGCGGCGCGCCACCGCGCGGTACTCCGACGACGACGCGCGGCGTGAATTCTTACTTCCACGGCCAACGTCGCGTTGATCTCCCACCGAGCGGCTATCTTCGCTCCACACTCGCTACTCCGATGTTCTCTCTCTCTCTCGCTCGCGCGCGCGCGTCGTCGCGCCTCGTTCCGTCTTTCTCTCTCCTCTCTCGTTCTCTCTTTTTCTGTCTCTCGCACTATACTTTTCTTCTTCACTGTCTTTTTCTCTTTCTCTTTCTCTCTTTCTCTTTCTCTCTCTCTCTCTCTCCGTTATAGTCTCGTCACTTGCTAGTTTTACTCCGATTCTTGCGTTACTCTATTTCACTCTACTCCTCGTCACTGATGTCTGACAGATTTCCGTACTGCTGCATTTCGCCGCGCGCGGTGCGAGTCGGGTAGTACGAAATTACGGAGCGAGAAGAACGACTACTGCACTCTTACTCGACAGGAGGTCGTCGTCGCCGTCGCCGCTGTTCCTCGTCGTCGTTCTCGCGTTCAACGCCCGTGTTCAATCGGCACTGTGTCCCTCTTTCTTTCTTTCTCTATCCCTTTCTCACTATCGTTGGGTGTCGCGGGCACCGGACAGGCCGACGCAGGGCAGTTCTCGCAGCAGCTTCCTCAGTATGTCGCGACGACGCGGTGGACGCGGTGGGTAATATCGAACGCGGAAAAAAAGAATCACGCGTCCGCGGCGATCACACGGCGGCGATAATGTCGAACGATTACACGGCGATTCAGCGACGACCTCTCTGCCTCGTCGTCGTCGAGCAGCAGCACGGCAACACCACACCGACCATTGGATTTTTCGATGCCTCCTCCTCAGACATTGACCCGTTCGGGCGAGATCGGGCCAGTCGAGCGCCGGCGGACGTTCCCGAATGTGACGTCAGCGACACCCCGCCCTGCCCCTTGCCGAGAGAGCCAAGAGCGGCGTTCTATCGAGTATCGATGATGGCGCTGTAGTCGCGCTTTTCAGCGCTCTACTCTCGCGATTTTCCATCATTTGCATTGTGGCGCGCGATTCGAATTTTAAAAAAGAGTCGTGTAAATTCCATCACATCGACGAGGCTATTAGAGACCGACATTCTTACGGGAGTTGAACTTAATCTACAATGAGGGCATCCAGAAGCACGACCGCTCACTGAGCGCTCAGTGAGCTTTTGCATCTGATTGGCATATTCCATTAGATCTAAAAATATAGACCAAATAGGTACAAGAGAGCTCACTGAGCGGTCGTGCTTCTCGATGCACCTAGTATGTTCTTTACTTCCTGTCTCTTACTTTTTACCTATCTCGTGCCTTTTTTCTTCTTTATACAATTTTATCGACAATCACGTTTCTTTCCACGTGTTTCCCCTGCTAACGCTAAATATCCCTGAAATATTCATAAGATTCCTAAAATCCTAAAAAAAACTCAGAGTACTCCGGAATATCGCAAAATATTTACAGAATGTAGAAGCAACATTCAAATATCGGTCCAAAAAACTTCATTTATACGTATGTCGTTACATATGTCGAGAATGTTCCATATATTCCGCAAAATTTTAATTTTTCTAGAAATTCCAGGTCCGATCGTGCCTGAATCACATTTTAAAGAAAATTTTCTGCGGAGAACATTCCATATATACTTTCACTTTAAAGCCCAATTTTGGAGCTCACTTTAACTGCGTTCCGTTGTACGCGTAAGGCTAAGTCCACAACCTTGCTTTAAGAAGCCGTAAGCCGTAAGCTGTAAGTTGTAAATGACATATCAACCACAGAACTTATGCTTTTAGGCCTTAATCCGGATCTACGATAGGTGTTTTAAGCCTTAAGTCGTAAGAAATTGACCAATTATAATCGAATTCGAGGGGAATAATCGACTATGATTCGTCCATTTCTTATGGCTTAAAGCCCATTCTACAATTGCGTAAGCGCAGTTGTAAGTGGTTGTAGTTGTAAGAATTGACTAATCAGTCGAATATTCTCCTCATATTTGACTGTGATAGGTTAATTCTTACAATTACAAACTACAACCACTTACAACTGCGCTTACGCAATTGTAGAATGGGCTTAAGGCTTAAAACTCTATTGTAGATCCGGGGTTACGGCCTCTTAAAGCAAGGTTGTGAACCTAGCCTAATGCGCATGAGGTATCATTTTATCCTTGTTTGACAGACACTCTGACAGCCTTTATTGTTGGGCCGGGCTGTGTGGCTCTCCATTCTCCGCAGCAAGATGATTGCTTGCTAATATGAACGAAGCTTCGGCAGCCTTTATTGGCAAAATTTTGCGCTCCTTATATTCTCTCCCAGATGATTCTTGTTTACGAGTAAATGCTCTTCACCGCAGCTCTCTGTTGACGAAAATGTGTACTAATCGCTTACGAGCGATTTTTATGATATATACTTATATGTAGGGCATGTTTTTTTTATTTTACTAATAAAGAAATAACCTAAATACAAATTTGTTTCTAATGCAAACTACGGTGTTAGCTGATCTCTTACGGAATACAGCTATGTTAGTTACAGCGCTACCAACCTTGTAACTAAAAAGAAAATTTTCGACATAGGTATCGGAACACAACCTGGAGAGCATTGACATAGGTGTGCATCCAGAAACGACTGCTCACTGAGCGCTCACTGAATGGTCGTCGCTAATTCTGGATGCATTCATATCAACGCTCTCCAATTATCTCTGGGCCATAAGAATCTTTTTGATAGTTAACAAAAATTTACTTAGGATTGACGGTCTTTATTAACAATATCTCGGTGTCCATAACAAGGAAAACTGAAGGAGAAGGGTGCAATTGTGAAATTATAAGTCAAAACTATTACGAAAAACTGCTACGAAATACTACCATGAATAGATACTATACTAAAGATGCATTCGGGGAAACTCTATTAGCGCTATTTGTGTCATTCTATATCCTTATTTTGCGTCTAATTAGCGATGAAGATAGAATGACACAAATATAGCGCTAATAGCGTCTTCTCGAATGCACCATAAAAGTACTATTTTTTATTGTCTTCCTTTTCAACTGTATCAACATATTTGAAACATCGTGTTTTTATTCTTTTCCTTTTTTGATTGATACTTTTCTCTAAAGAGAGAAGTACTTTCTATAAATTTTAATTGTGAGTTAAAAGAAAGTGAATTAATGTTTTAGCGCAACTTTGATTATTCAGCTGTTTTATTATAAAATTATTATAGTTTTTTTTTAAACTAGAAACAATTATGTTCTAGTCAATTTATTTCTAAAAAAATATTTAATGTTTATAGAAAAGTGAAAAAGGATCCCGCACAAACCTTATGGATATTGAATTTCGGTCGAATTGGCCGAAAATTTGATATGTTGTAGATCTTGTCGTCCTGATAAAAAGTCTTCACGGGCACAACCTCCTATAATGAACCATTTGACTTCTAGGCGACCGAGGCGTTATTTTTAAAAATGGACTAATACTTTATTTCCAGCGAATACGGTGCATTCCTACGTTATTATTTGCACTTTCTATGTATATTTTTAAGTAAAAAAAAGTTATTTACGGTTTTTCTAATTTTAAGGGGGATTATTAGCGTTTCAGACTGATCGTATTAAAAGTCCGAAAAATGATCGGCGCGCAATCATATCTGAAGTAAATTGATTTAATAAAGAATACATATTGCATTATTCGAAACATCTAACTTTGACCGTGTTGGCGCTCTCTATCATCCTATTCATATATGCGGTTGTTTCTTAAGTTTTAATTATGTTTAAAAAAAAATTGTAAGAAGACGTACTCGTTGTACAATAATCAAGCACCCTGATTTGTGAGAGGCGAGGGAACTCACAATAATAAAAAATTCCGATTTGTGGGAAGCAATCAAGTCAATATTATCTTTATAACTTTTTACTTAAAAATATAAATAGAAAATTCAAATAATGACGTAGGAATGCACCGTACTCGTTGAAAATAAGATATTGTAGTATTAACCCCTTTCGAAAAATGACGCCCCGTAGAGATCAAACGGTTCATTGTCGTAAGAGTCGTGCCTGTGGAGACTTTTTATCAGGACAACAAGATCTACAATATATCAAATTTTTAATCAATTCGACCGAAATTCAATTTCCATAAGGTTTGTGCGAGGTCCTTTTCAAAGTCAGTGCCGAGACACGGGTATGCTTTTTTTACATCTATTTTCAAATAAGATTTTTTAATTCCACAGCGTATACAATTAAGTATATCACCCAAAGTAGTTTCAAGATACTTTATAACACATTTAACTAATCTTTTCTATCTTTAAAAAATAAGAAGAGTGAATAAGTTATATTATTAACAGTGCAGGCAAAAGGATACTAAAGGATTTCTAAAATATTGCAAAGAAATTTGATCACCGAGCTGTAAGTTTATCGGACTGCAATTAATAATGTCTCCGATTGTATTGTGAAAGAAATAAAAGAAAACAATAGTTTATTTGTTTCTTTTGTCTGCGTAAAATATTTACTTTCTTTGCCTGATAAAGCGCGAAAACAGATGGCTTTCATGAAAGAAAAGATAATATTATTTACCGATACTTTCCTTGCAACTACTAGATTTTGCTCTCTCTAGCTTTGTTATGTTATACTCCTTTCACTTAAAACGATATATGTTTATTTGAACATTAAAATAAAAATAGAAAAAAAACAGTTAAAATAAACTAAGAAATAAATTGGGGAAAATCAATTTTGAAATAAATATAATATAAGATACGATTAAAAAAATATTTTTATAGCTTTATCAGCAACATATGAAATATGCACAGTATACGCAAAAAAAATGCGACTCTTTTAATTACTATCACTGTTTGCTGAGTGTGACACAGTAACGCAGTGATTGCAATTAAAGGAAATCATATCGAATAAATTGGTAAAAGGACAAAATATATTTATGTTATAACCAAATTTGTCTCCGTCCACTCACTTTATTTAATTAAACCGACAACTGAAGTGTCAGTTGTAAGAGTCACATTTTTTTTTTACGCATACTATATATGAGGCGTTCCACGTCAAACCGAGCACTTTTGAAACATCATTTTTAATTTTCTTTTAATTTTCTGATATATTCTATAGATAAAAATATGAGACACGTGTTTCGCGAAAAAATTTTTGAATTAAATAATCTGCATGATTAAAATTTGCCTACAGGGATTCGCGTGTTTTATTATAATAAAACTTTAAGATTATTTCCGTATCTCGAAAAGTTTCGCATATTATTAGATATTATAGATATTATTAGTAATTATAGATTAAATCATTTTTAGTATACATGTTTCAAAATATTTTGAATTTTTTATGTAAAACAATTAACTTGATCGTTTAGTGTTCTGGATGTAAAGCCCTTTGAGCAGTCATTTTGCTTAAGAGGAATGTGTTCTTATTTCTTTCTTAAAAATCAATTATCATTTATCAAATATACTCAATAAATTTTAAAATAAACATAATTGTTTTATTATACTAAATGGTATATTTATTATATTTTATTATTAAACTGAAAGAAAAGATAATATTAAAGACAGTTTTATACTTAAAAATAGTTTTAAAAGTTTGAATATTGAGACTTACGGTGTTCCGATCTTCCTTAATTTATATAAATTAATAATATTTCAAAATTATTAATTTATAAAATTATTATATTAGAACATAAGTATCTCATAAATAAAGCAAAAGTATTTTCAAGAATTATTGTTTTTCTTGAAATCATGCATTTTCATTAAAGAATATAAAACTTCAGTCTGTAATATATTTTCAAGTTTAAAGATAGAAGATGTTACGAGAACATTTATGCAATCAGATAAAATGTTTTTTTCTACGGACGGTAAAACAAATTTTATTCTCTATTAAAGTGTAAACGTACTTATCGACGATTAGTTATTCTAGAATTCAACGACTTATATATTGTGTCGATACATTACCCTTAATAATTTCGCTGGTAATGTAGGGATCTAAAATTTACTCGTATTCGTGACCGGTAGTGCACTAGCTCCGTCTGGTGTCGAGTGGGGAATGACGCCCCTTCTCCCTCCATTCCAACCCCGATGCTCCGTCCGTCACCGGCGCCGGTGGCAAAGCGCGGGTTACGGTTTAAGTTGCATTTTAGATGCGAACGAACGCGCATCTCTTTTGGACTCACGGTTACGCGGTTAACGTTTCGTGAACATCGGGCGCGCGTTACGAGCTAAGTGCGACACGAGTCAATTGTGAACGATTCTGCGACGCGGATCGTCACTGCGTGACGCGGGATTGACCGGTGAGTTTCAATATTTTTCTCGTCTGTGTGTGGGTTTTAGCACTTGAATTCAGCCGCGCGACTCCCAAACTTATTTATTGCGCTGAGAAACCGTACATGCGTTTCCGTGTATTCGAAAACATTTGCTCCTTTCTATTGCATTCTATGCAAATTAAATTATAGTAAAATGACTGTGCCTCAAGCTCTTGTTAACTTTTTTTTTCATATCAGTGATTGAATTAGGTACATATACTCAGACAACACAAAGTGTCCAAAATCGGGACATAAGACGTCTTTGGTATCTAAAAGATGTTTTATGTCTTAATTTTAGATTTTGTGTTTTCTAGGTATACAGTTATATGTACAGTTTTTCAGTTATATATATAATTTCTTAGATCAGTACTTTCTTCACAATTATAGATTCTTTCTCGGATTCTTTAGTGCCCTTTTCTACCAATATAGTTTAATTTTAACCTCGGATTCAACTAACTCGATCCT
Organism: Mycetomoellerius zeteki; assembly: GCF_001594055.1. Lineage (NCBI taxonomy): Eukaryota > Metazoa > Arthropoda > Insecta > Hymenoptera > Formicidae > Mycetomoellerius > Mycetomoellerius zeteki. Next base: position 129,275 of record NW_017257308.1, read on the forward strand.
CATTTTTTTCTAGAGAAAAAGATAAAGATAAGTAGAACCGCGAGGTTGAAGTTCGTCTACATTGAAATAGGCATAACTAATTGGAAGCAGTTAAAAATAAAAATGGTTATGCTCTTTCGAATTCAGTCATTTTAGAAAAACATATTTCAAACATAGTTCTATCTATGGTGACGTAGGATAAAATGACTTTTTGTTTTGTTGACACACTGTCTGTTTTTTGATATGTGATAACTGCTTTCTGACGATTGGTTTTGTTATGCTTGATGCACTCCCGACATATAGGTATCTAGCAATATTTTGCAATAGAATATATATATATATATATATATATGAAGGTGCAAAAATTGCCAGTCGCTTAATTTTTTTTTGCAATTATGAATTTTTATATGTCAATCAAAATTCGATGTGATATTATTTCAATGGTTATTTTACTTTTGTTCATCTCAGTTTCTACAATTGTTATTTTAATATTATTACAATTAATGTTATTTTGATACTATACAATTATTTACTTTTTAATATATTTATCTTTTAGCATCAAAGTAAATAAAAGTGTTAAACGAATATCAGAATATGGAATAAAATAACGAATAACATTCTATTTTAGTGACGTTATGAAAGTGTTTGTAAAATATGATTCAATTACACATTTTTGCAACGAGAGAAAATGGTTTCTTCCAGAAGTCTTATCATTTTCTCTTATAACTTGGAGAATAACTCGTTCACGACATTTTCGTGAAGGAAAGATCGGCTCGACAATGGTCGAGGAATCCGCAATTGAAAAGAAATATATCTTTTATATCGTGGTTGATACGGAACACCTTTGTATATTTGACAGGGAAGAAGCGTAAAAGTCTTTGAAGGCAGAAAGAAGAAAGGGTGTTCTAAAAATGTAAAAAGTACCTACCTACGATTGAAACGAACAAATATTCTGAGCGCTTTCTGTGAATATTTCAGTCCTCTACTCACTTCTGTTTTGTACCATCACGTTTGTTGTATAGTTTTAGAGAGCGACATTTTCCACGATTATCCGTGAAATTCGTGATATTTTGCATTTGGCACGTTTGTTTCTGAACTTGCGTAGTGGTTGAATATTTCAAGGACTCATCAATTGAAAGCAATAAAAGTGACATGTTACATTCAAAATGTTATTCTCTTTGAAATATTACTATTTTCTGTTTTATTAAATTCTTTGTTAAACTTTATTGAATTATTATTTGCCTGCCAGGAACACAAGAATTTGAAAATTATAATAAATCTGCTATTGATGCGCTCGATTTCTACCGCAATCTAGCAGAAATTAATAAATTAAATTATTCTGTGGAATACTAAATAACCAATATCAAATAATGAGATAAAGAAAAAACAATAATGTACGTTGGCAATTTTCAAATATGAAACGAGAGATGTGCAATTGTGTTTCTTGGTATTAAAATAGTTAAGAGAAATATTATTTTCATTTTTAATATTATATAGTTATTTAAATATTTTTATCATCCGAGAGATATTTTTGGTTATTAATACTTTATTTAAAAAGAATAATAAAATTAATGATTTAAAAAATTTTTGCAAAAATATATTTTTCTAACAAAACTCATAAACAATATGTTAATAAATAAATTCTTGTGTGTTATTTAATAGATTGTTTTATACAATTTTATTAATAGAGCGAATAATAGGAAATATTTCGCGAGGAAACCGCAATACGTATACCGTCGGAAATAAACTACCGCGCGCCCTCAAAATTGAGCATTAAAAATCCACGGGTTATCAAGCAACTGCAGTGGTATTATATCTTTGTCAGATCTCGTCAGCGTGAATTAGTCTCATCCTTTCGGTGCCGCAAGCCGGCCAAGTTTCAACGTGGAAAGATCGTCTTGCCCGAGCTTCTTCCGTTCCTGCCGAGAATTCCGACACTCCCGGAAGGTTGGATGCAGGGTGCGTTCTACTACTCTTTTTCATTTTATTTTCGACTAAAAAATAATGAAAGAGAACCCATACCGCGCTCCGTAAAGCTTTAATCTTAAATACGTATGACGTGAAAGAAGCTGGGATGCTATGATTCTTTGCGTGTCGCGACGCAAATATAATCGCATTCATTGCCATTGAAAGGGCAAAGAATTCGCATATGGTGCAACGATCTGTCGCGGTTTCTTTCCAGGTATATCAGGATGCATACATACCTTCAGCGCAACATTATGTATGGATTATCTGTTGGTTCTCACGTATTATTCAAATCATCACATTTGAATAATAAGAAGAAGAGAGAAATTTTGAGCCTCCTCAATGAGGAATGAGGAGCCCTCTTTTTTTCTGTTTTATTAACATTATATGTATCATGTATTATAATGAATTTTCGATACTATAACATATTATCGAATATAATCTCATTACGGAATCCCACTAAACTAAATTCAAGTCTTCTATGTAAACATATGATGATAGCGATCAGATTTCCATGATAGCCGTTGCATAATGGATATTGATACATTAGTGTCGGTATAACGAGTAAGCTTAAAATATGCTGATACATTTTAAATAATACAAATATCTTAAAAAATCTTAAAAATCTATTCTTGATCATTTTGAAGGTATTTTTCCTTCAAAAATTGTTATGTCTTTTCATATTTTAAGACAAAATGTTTTCCATGATTTAAATGAAAATATTGTATGTGATTTTTATATGATTTTTATGATATAATTTTATTTTTTATTCTGCTTTTTATCGTAATATTTTTGTAATAATAATAAACACTATTTGATACTTTTTGTAACAAAAATTCGAGATTTGTTATTATTTGTGTATATTACCGATTTCGTAAAATTTACGTAAAATTAAATTAATTTTATGTTTTTTAAATATTATTGATAATAAAAGGGTATTATGTTTTATTACAACAAAATTTTAAAAACTCTTCTTAATTTGATAGCAAGAGATTAAAATATTATTGGTAACATATATTGATTATATAAATAACAAATCTTGATCTTTTTTTTATCAAACATATCAAATAAAATGTTTATTAATATTATTACAAAAAATTTGCAAGGAAAGAGAAAAAATGAAAATAAAAGTAGAAGTGTAGAGAGCCAATTTGATCTACAAAGGTTCTAAATTATTTTGAAGACACAAATCAATTTGTCACTGAAAGACGCGAACGAGAAATCTTATTCATAGATTTTGTTAATTTGATCAGTTGATTTGAATATCCTTTAAATCTCAAAGGGAGTATCGCAGTTAGGCTGCGCGACTAGCATAGTAATCCGTTTCGAATGTGATCGTCGAACTAATTCCGTCTCTGAATTCCCACTCAATTTCTGATCAACCTCGCACTCAAAAGCGCAACGCAGCGCAGCGTAGAGGCTGCGTGCAAATTAAACGACTGCATGATTCTCGGCCTCTCGTATATATTAGTTAATACCATTGCACCGGCATTCGGTGGAAGCGCTGCGAATATCGGATGAATCTAAAGCGCTACTGGGACTCGACGACGATAACAGAGATGCGATATTTGATTGACTAAGCTACTAAAGCTGCAATTTTGTGTAAAAAGTATCATTACCATTGGTTATTATTTTTCTATATTTATTTTCATCTTATTTTCATTGTTTTAATATATCTGTGCTTTATCTTTTCGGAAAGTTTTTGGAGACTCAAGAATAATATTTTTATGTACCCCTTTGATATTTTCAAATTTAATTAAATCGTTATTTTCATTCCGTCTTTTGATTTTATTAGATTGTCTTAGAAATCGAAAGTGTTTGATCTTTGTTTTATCTAAGTTATAACGTTTTTCATTTTTTCTTATTTATAATACGGAATTGTTAGTTGATAAAAATAATATGTAAAAAGGATAATAAGAATATAAAAATAAGAATCTATATATTGTTAATCTAATCTAAATACTATCTTTGAAATTTGAAATTAATAATTCTGACATTTGGAAAGAAAAATCGACTTTACGTTTTTTAGAGAATCTGTCATTATAAAATTAACGTCGTAAATTATATGTGATACCCTATAATATACAAGGGGAAAAAAGGGGAGATGTTTATCTAGATCGTCCGTTGATTATTCCGGTTGGGGATTCTGGCACACGTCGATGTTAGCTTAAATAAGCTTAAAATACATACTTATCATATTTAGATGCTCCACAAGAACCCGTGAGATAATCCTAAACGATGCACGAGAATATATGTCACTAATCAGCGTCACACATAATGCATGCGATAGAGCTCAGTATATATAATAGTACGTTAGCCGTATACGGATACGCTACGTTGCCAATATTATCCCGCCACCCCTTCTGTGTACGAGGTCCCCTTTTGTATTCCTCGCACATGCTTTCTCACGGAGCTCGATGCGACTGTAGTCGAATGTATTTTGAAGTATATCGTGGTCCTTTTTTCGAATTTATGCGTTGCGCGTGTTTTTTTTATTCGCTATGACAGATGATTTGATTTTCAATGACGTCACGTAAATGTATTTTAAAAGCTATAACAATGTAGACAATTTTATATAATAGTAATATATTATATAAAAATATTTAAGCAATATTATGGTACACATATGTCAAAGAAAAGTTAATTATAATCTAAAGAATTTTATTAAATCACAATAGTTTTATCTCAAGTTAATTTTAAGATTAAATTAATAGATGGATTATAGTTTAATATTTGCAAATTTGATATTACATAGATACGCTTAAGAAAATAAAAAAATGTTCTGCTTGATATGAAATTGTTCACACAATACAACGAAATACTACCATCCTGTTTGGGTTAATGAAAATATTTTACTAAATATTATCATGATACTGAAACGGTATTACGGCACAATGAGTAACGTTGATTTATCCTGCTATATACAGTTGCATATGATATATGGCATATTTTCTTCATCCTCTTCACACACACACATATACGTCCAATTGAAATCGTTGGTTAGTAATCTACTTCAATTAAAATCCATTTCTGAATGTTATCACAACATTCTTTTGTAGTTTATTTAAAACCAATTGTTTGTCCATCCTATCTCGTTAAATACTTACCTTATTTTATTAAGTAATATCGCGATAACGTTAACGATTAAGCAAATTGCATTAATCGCGATAATACAACAAAAGAAACTTGTTTTTTAAATACAAGAAAGAAATCATTTTCTGTGATTTTTTTTATATTGAATACAATTCTAATCTTCAAAGTGCAGTCGCGTTACAATTTCGCGATTAATGTCTCGAAATAATTATCTTAATGTTTTTTATTATGCTACAGCTACGTCTAAATCACAGTCAGCACCGTTATGAAAGTTTTATTTTAAATTAAATATGTATATGTACTATTGATTATCAAAAGAATAATTTATTGCAAAGATTAAAGTTCATAAGATCTTCAAAATCAAATACTGAGTCTTCTACTTTGTAAATTAATAATTGAATAATTTATAAATTATAAATTATAAATTAATAATTGATTGATAACACTGCGCGACGTTTTAAGACCTTTTTTCTACTGTTTGAATAAAAGATACTATTTCCGATGTATTTTCGCGCGCTAAACACAAATCCAGTAATGAAATCACGTCAGGTTTGTGAGAAAAGTGAAGTTAAAAGTGTCAAAATTGACGTTTTTTGACACCTTTAACTTCACTTTTCTCACAAACCTGACGTGATTTCATTACTGGATTTGTGTTTAGCGCGCGAAAATACATCGGAAATGATATCTTTTATTCAAACAATAGAAATTACGTCCTTCTCTCTCTCTCCAGTGTAATCTATAGATTTCAATTGTTTATTTAAATGAAAGTGTTTTCTAAAGATGCTTGCTGAATGCAAATTTTTGATATCTAAACTAAAAATTCGAAATTGTGGAATCAATATAATGTGAATGTTAAAATAATAAAGATTTTTGAATTTTTATAAAAATTTATAATATGAGAATTATTCCGATTACTGAGAAATTCGATAGATATTAAAATTGACAGGTTACTGAGAAATTCAATATTAAAATTGACGCATACAATATGTGGATGTAATTTCTGTAGTACGTTCGTAGCTCTTAATAGCTTTAATACATCTATATGCGGTATAATAAATCCAATATTTAATCACTGAAATTAATCCTAATGTTATGAGAGAGAGGAATTCCATTTGAAAAGATTGAAAATCCTAATTAAATTTTTACTTAATCTCGAATGCATTCACAAATACGTTACATATAATAGTTAAAGTGTATTAAATTATGTTGAGTTTTTTTACAACTTTAAAAATTTTTAGAATATTATGATAATGTATATCTAAAATGTTATTACTCTTATTAATAATTGTTTCTAATGAGTAAATATTAGTACCTCTATTACTTATATTAAAATTCAGCTAAAATTGTATGAAAATATATAATAAAATAAAAAAATTAATCATCTTTTTTTTCTTATATAATACTTTTTTTCTTTTTTGGAAACTATATGTGCACATGTGCACGGATGATATAATGAGTAAACTCCTGTTACTTTCTTCAGGAAAATTTTACTTTTAAGAACATGACGTCTTTCTAATTTTTCCATAAAAATTAGAATGTAAAATTTTGTTCATTTTTTAGGTTTTATTTCATTAAATATTCTCATAATATTTACTTCTGTATTCTGATAGAGGGTATGCATTTATCAATATGCAGCGGACACTATTTCGGATGTTGAATTAATAATATATGACTATATTCTTTGTTGTACTGAAGTAATGTTCATGCTCAAATGAACGCGATATATTTCTTCCATCTACTTCGCTCTTTAATTCAATTATGTCAAGTCCAGGCAACATGCTATTCCTTGTATTCACTTTAGATGATTTTCTTGACGTTTTCTGTGACAATGACCCGACGACAATCCATTTCAATCTGCCTGCAAAGCGATAACAGTTTTAACGATCACAGAGAGATGTATATTACATGTCTCCATCTCTCATGTATCCTACCTCTTGGATACTATTAAGCTTCACACTCTCGTCACTGGGACCGTGTTATTGGTCCGTCTCCTATTCCATCCATGTTTGCGTAATTTTAATAATTGAAATTCCAAATGGACGAATATGCTAATCTCCGTTTCTGCCGCTGTATTTTATTCACATATATCTCCCGGAACCAGCCGGACTTGTTTTTCTCCTCATATACGAGAGATTGTATCCTGGCGCTTTATATCCGCTCCAGCCTCTAGTCTATTACTTTTTTACTGCATATCCGCTGATCTCAAGTCGATCGTAGCGGCTTTTTGCGTTCTGTATTTCCTCCACACTCGGCACTACCTCTCTCGATTTTTCTCTTTCTGTCTTTAGCCCTTGATATAAATTCTCTCTACATAGAGATAACAGTGTCGAAATAAATTTCATATACGGCAAAAAAATTGTATAAATTTTTTTTATTATTTTTATGCATTTTAAATATTAATGGACTATTAAACAAGAGGAGTAATCCAAGGGTTTAAAACGTGGCCGCTCGACTCTCGGAATATTTGCGGCATGAGTGTGCAGCTTTATTAATGCTGGAGTATCGTTCCCCGTTCCCTAACGAGCTGATGTCTTCCGCGGGCGAGCCCCCGATCATGCTGTGATAGGGGACACAGTAATCAAGCTGAACGAGCGATAGCAGATCAGAAGACATACTTCAGCCGCGGCGTACATTTTTAATCGTGCATCTCTCGGTCGACTACGTAATATATCGCTGCTTTAATTCTCAAGAGTAAAATACGTATAATTTATCTCTTAAACGGCAAGACAAAAATGTATACACAGATTTCAATTTTATTTCTTGAAGTGTATGATTTTAGATAATCTAATATTAGTGTTTACACTTTAATAATGTAATATTAGTGGTTATAATTGTCACCGAATTGTTTCATTGTTATTGATTTACGTGATTTAATCTTGAAATTACGTTATTAAAAGTATAAAAGAAAAGTAGTTATTTAAATGTCGCTATATTAAATCAGCGATATATATGCTACAATATAAAAGCGAGCAACAATGCATCTCTGTAACATTTTTTTCTCTCGTTTTGTTTGTCTCGCAATCCTTCCCGTGAAACGCGCGTCATGAATAATCAGTGACTGATTTTTTTTCATCACCTCGTTTCCTACTTTCGTATTCATTGATTCGTGAACCACGAAACGAGACGCGCTGTTGCGAAAGATATGGTCATTTAATTTCGTGTGCCATGAGTCCAATGGCGGATTATTGTTTGATCTATTTCTCAATTCAACGTGAATTGAGAAATAGATCTCTCGCTCTCGATCGCTCTCGATATGATTCGGATATTGAGCGCTATTTCGTGGGCGATCGCCACCTGATTTCTGCAACGCGACGCGCTTTTCATTTATCATAATGAATAAATATTTGGGTCGAAATGCGCCGATCTAAATTCATTACCGATCGCACGACATGACATGACTCGCGATTTAATATATAAAATCGTGCCCCGGTATAGTGGACCTGTCATTTCGCATTGTTGACTTCGTTCCTACGTAGTTTGTTTAAACTGCGCGGGCAGTGTCAGCGAGATTTGACACGGAGATGGCGAAAATTTGGTTCTCATTTCGCCGAACGTTCGATAAAACCGTCGCGTCGTTCGCGTCAGTGTGAAATTTGCTCGTTGTAGAGAGCAGTGTAAAGAAGAGGAGAACAAAAATATTTTATTTATTTATAATGTACTACATTTTTACTTTTGTGCACAAGAAAGTTTTATTTTTTAAGATTTTATTTATTTTAACAAAATTATTTTAAATATGGAATAAAGATAATTAAGGTTATTACTATTGCTTTATATGCGTACGTAAAAGTACATATACCATATATATATATATATATATATATGGATACATACTCTGTTTAAAAATAATATATTTTTATCTTTTAAGTTTAAGTAATAATCCCTGTACATACACATACATAAAACGCATCACTAACGCATTATTAACAATTTTGTGTATTTGAGTTTTTTTTCTATAATACATACATAAAAATGCAATTTTCTACAATATTTATTGAGTGCGCGCGTATGTATTTAACTAACTTTTGTCGTTCTAATGTAAAAGAAAGAATATACTTTGTCTTTGTGAAATACAGACCATGTACAACATTTTATCTTTTGCATAGTATAAATTTTATATACACAAATTTTTTAAACTGCTGATTATATTATATTGTTCTGAAAAGATATTTATCTTCCATAATGTAGTATCGATTTGAATTGGTAATGTACAGAGAACAATTTTACTTAGCAATAGCCATTTAGAGATTGGCTTTTCACCTTTTTCACCTTCAATCTCCCTGAAAATAATGTTAGTTAATATCATTTTCATTCCTTTTTACAATATTTTATTTTATTCGTAATTGTATCAGATGTTCTATTTTAAATTTCTTTCTTCTTAAATTTTCTTTAATGGAAATTATTGCATTTGTTATTTTATTACTCTTATTAGTTACAAAATTGAATATCGATGATATTTAATAGACATCGTAAGTTTAAAGATCTACAAATTAAATTTTATTACATTAAAAATAAAATTTTACATTAAAAATAAGATTTTATTTTTTAGTTGTATTATATTGTACTTCTAATATTCTTTTATCGTGAATTTTGTTCATTAAATTAAGTAAATTTTTTATTTTTATTTGTTAAGTGTGCGCGAATGTATGTATTTAACTAACTTTTGTTGTTCTAGTGTAAAAGAAAGAATAGGATTTGTCTTTGTGTAATACAAACTATGCACAATATTTTGTGTATTACCTATATAAATTTTACATAAGCAGATATAATAAATATGGGGAATAAAAAGTCAAATTTAAAATATAATTAAAAATAAAAACTAAAATATTTTTAATTAATTTAGAATGTGATGTTTATCTAAACATATATGAAATTCTTTTATAAATAATTATTTACAAGTCTTAAGCTTTTTTTTAATTTAGTACATATAATATTATATTATTAACAATTTATATAATAAATAATGAATCGGATTCTGAATATAATTTCTGATAGAAGAGTAGGTATGGTAACTACCATTCCATTAAATATCCGAAATTATGTCGATTTTATCGAACTGTAGCCGATCGGGCTTTCATTCATTGTCATTCGCGACACGTTAGTTATTTTTATGACTGACGGCAACAACGGCCGTTTAATTCCACGACAGTAAAGTATTGTAGCAGTCGCCGTAAAACGGAATAATCGTGCATCGACAAATACATATCCCGAAAATGGCATAATGGCATTCGATCGTTCCAAATTTACAGTAGCCGTTGGCTGTTGATTATTGACAGTACCTTGGCGGAATATTGTTTTAAACAATCTCTCCCGTCCGGTAATTTGCAGTTTGACACGTCGTTCGTTATTATTATCGGTCCGCTTCATCTTTTCCAACATGCAGCAAATGTCGACGAAAATCAAACAAGCCTGAATGTTAGTCATTTTCAGCCAATAAGTGTTCAAGAAGGCTAATAATTATTGAATCTACTGAGTAATTAAAATTATTAAAAAGTTTAAATTATTAGTCAATAATAATTATCGGTGAAATTAAAGTAAATTTTGCTACATTTTTAAAATTTTATTTTTATTAATTTTAACTATAAGTATCACAATTTCAATATACGAAATATTGAAAAACTTATACTCTCTTTATTTGTCAAGTTTATTAAAATTTTTATTTATGTTTTCGAATATTTTTATTAAATATTTCGTTAGTTGCTTTCAGTCAAATATATATACAAGGAAAAATTTTAGTATATCTACTATGTCTATTATATAAAATCATATCTATTATATAAAATATTTTATATAATAGATATATTTTATATAATATATATTGCATATCTATTATATAAAATATTATATAATAATATTTTCTATATAATAAATATTGTATATAAAATTTTTTATATATCTACGTTATATACATATTTGATATTTTTAAAGATGTAGATTGAGATCTCTTTATGAGTTAAAATTTGATTCAAGTTTTGAATGTTGAACGGATTTTTATTGGATATTTGATAGTGTCATTAGATATTTGATTCTGTGTAATCAGTTTCATTTTTGGCAATAAAAACTGCAGATTTTTTTCACTGTATCGGAATCGATTTTATCATATTAGTTTTGACATTTTTAAACTTTTCAAAAATCATAATCACGTGACATTTTGTACAATATAAAAAAGTATCATTTTTATTGGTTTTCAAAATATTCATACGGAAAGAATGGTTTTATTAAAGTTTTTAAAAATTACATTAAAAGCTAAATACAGATCTAAAAATAATTTGATTGGACCATAAAATAACTATATGAGTTACTCAAATTGATCACTAGACTGTTAAAATTTATTGCAGCATTGTCATCCCATTTGAGTCATCCCATTTGATCCATCCCGTCTTATAAATTATTTAATGGTTTAACAAAGTTATTTTCTGTATCTAGCTAAACTTATTTTTAAATGCTTCAGTAAAACCATTCCTTCTGTGTACGTTAAATGTTTGATTAAATATTCTTATCAATAAAAACACGGGTTTCGATTATACATATAAATATTATTACAGATTGCGAAATTTTGAATACGAATATTCCTACATGTATATATATATATATATATATAGCCTACATTTTTCTTGGTATTTGACACATACTCGAAAGCGTGAAATATATATTCGGAAGCAAGCTTCATAAATATGTAAACACAGTTAATCAACATTCTTTGTTTAAGAAAAATCTATAGAATACAATAGAAAAATTCCAAATTTTATGTAATTTGTTTCAGATCATTCTTCTATTAAAAATTTATTACATATTGATTCAGTAATTTATTACATGTATACATATATTCATATTTTTCACAGAAGTATGATGGAAATATGTATATGAAATAAATATATAATAAATTTCTATAATTTTAATACATATTTCAAGACTGACAGAAATAATTATTACTAACTCAACTACAGTTATGAAAGCTAAGTTCTAAAATCTAAGATTTAAAGCGTTCTATTTGAAGTACAGAATGCAAGTGAATATTCGCTTTATGGCGATTGATAAATGAAGTATATTTTAAAGTTTTTTTTTATCTGCAATTTATAATCTCTTAATAGTCATAATACCAATCGTACGCAGGTTTTACAGCCGTTTAAAATTTTCGCTTTAAGTCCAAACGATCCGTTGCTGCAGTCGAGGTTGAATAGGAATAATAAAAAACTATCTATTATATAAAAAATAATTCAATTATGTAGAAAATTTGCAACATTTTTAAATCGTCATCGAAGTTATAAGTAATAAAAAGTGATATTTTCTCTCTCTCTCTCTCTTTCTTTTTCTTTCTACATTTTTTGTTTTGATATATTTATGAAGAGAGATCTCTATCGATATATTTTCTGTTCACATATGTACACAACGATTTACTTGGAGCATATACATGAAGTAGTTCCCGATCAATCGTTATCGATCACACGCGAACGGTGGCTTCGTAGTCTCGGAAAGAGGCTGACCTAGGAAAATGTTTGTTTAAAAACCATATTTCTCCGTTCGCCGCCAATGAAACCGCAGGTGCGGGCGCAGAATCCCATAGATTTTTCTTCTTCGTACGAAGCGACTTGCCGCTCTCGCGGTTTTGCTCGATACCATATTTTATTAAACTGTCTTCCTTCGATCCTATATCAAGTCAGTTTTTTTTTGTTTGTCCTTATTTTATCATTTGGGTGTAACTTTATACTTCAATATAGTTTTGCATTGAACGATTCTACTAACAATAAACAATACATTCTAAGAGAGTAATGCCAGCATTATTCACTGTTTTATCAAACAAAATACAAAACAAAATTGTTTAATCGTTCTCGATTATTTGTTAAATGCGATCTATTTTATACTAATTTTTAATCTAAATTTATAAAGAAAATTGTATAAGTATACGTCAGTATTATTTAATCAAAGAGACAAGTATAAGTGAGCAGATTTTATTGCAATCAATAGAAATAAACAAATATATTGGCATCCATCAGTTCTATCCGCAAGACATAGAATCTATCAATTTTATTGGTGACATGTCAGTTTAAGTTTACGTTCTTCCTTTCGCGATGCGTATTTATTTCCGGTTCGAAAGCGATTTGTCGATTTCCATTCAATCTTTACGTTCTCTTCTCATATTTGTTGATAACGGTTTAATTAAATTCAATAATTTATATAAAATTTTACTGTAAAGAGAGAAAATTACAATTGTACAAGATTAATTAACTAATAATTTTAATTTAATAAAGTAAATATTGTAAACAGTACATAATATGAAAATAAAATAAGATAAATAAATTCTAGATAAACAAAAATAACAAACGCGCAAGGTAGAATGGAAATGAAGAGTGATCAAAAGGGAAAAAGAAAATAAAAACAGGTCAGGTAACAAAGTGGCAAAAATGTAAAACAGAAATGGGATATAAAACGGTATTGTAATCTGGCTGGTGGGTGCATGGTGCTTTGGAATGGGAAAAAGAGCAATGCGTAAAAACGAAAACTAGATAAAGGGTGATTCGCCCTTCGCCATCCTTTTTTCGCCTTTCTCCCGTTTTCTTCAAGTTTTCTGCAAGTGGTAGTTAGATCGCGTTTGTATCAATCAAGAGACGTGAAAAATGATTTCGGGGAGTGCTGGCGCACGCGACGTTTTAAACGGTGATTCATAGGACATCACGCGGGGACGGTAAAAAGGGGACGGAAAAAGGGAAGAGGGATAAGAAGGGGAATACGCGTAAAAGCAGTCGATACGCCGATCCGACGTATATTAATCGGATTTGCGTCGTCGCGTATTTTCATGTGCGCTCGCCGCGCATGCCATTTTTCATTCGGCCGCTGAGCTGATGAAAATGTTGTTCGCTTTTCTCCCATTTTCCGGTGGTGATAACGACTCGGCGTGCCACCGGATGGAATATTACCACGGCATGTAGTATGAAAAAAAAAACGAACCTTTAACCCGTTAATGGCTAACGTTCCATTTTTAGAACAAAGGTTTTGTAAGTATTAAACTGATTTTTGTAATAAATGTTTTCTCCTTAAAAGGTCTCCGTATTTAATTACCAGAAATACATTAAATCTTTATAGGCATTTTAAAAAGGGATCACGTTGAGGGGATAATCACTGAAATATGGTCCCACAGATTACATGATTTCATATGATTTCATCTGATTACATATAATTTTTTCCACTACATATGAAGTAATTTGATAAAATATACGATTTTATTTAATATTATACAATGATTTCTCGTGGTTGCATATGTAATTAACGAATTATACATAGAGATTTCATATGAATTTTATAATGATTTCGAGGACTCTGTCCCACGATTATATTAAGTGGTTACCCCCTCGGATCACGTACATTGTTATTTTATTCGTTGCTGCGTGTTTTACTTAGCAATCCATAGGCGAAAGGTAACCTGCTAAATCTAGGAAATCCTGTATTTTCTGTCGCCGACTGCATTCTCGAGCGCATTCCAGCATGTCTTCTCGAGTTACCGGATAAATCTTATCTTGAACTTTTTAATTTTTTTTGTACCAACCTTTGTGAACTAGACACTAGACTTCCGATCACCTTCTGCGTTTTTTTATTTCATCACTTGCAAATTTCTCATCTTAGATTCCCTCTATTTATGTGGCATCTCGGATTCCATCTATTTGTTAAAGCCGTTTTGCATAACGAATGAAAACAAGAATTTTCTTAAAGAAATTTGACAGACAGTCGAACACTGGTCTAAAAATTTTTGTTAAATTTCTTCCTTCTCTTAACTATAAGTTCTTCCGAAGTAATAAGTTCTATAAGAACATCGACTTACGAGTATCGTGAATTTTAAGATTCTTAAAAAATCTGTTGTGATTTTTTTTTTAGAAGAATATCTTTATATACGAAAATTTAATAATCTCCATTTCCAGTGGGGATAAAAATAAGTCTGTGTTGCGGTCTTTATGTAAGCTTCTTTGCTTCTAAGCCGTAAGAAATCGACCAATTATAGCATAATTATTCTTCTTACATTCTTACTGTGACTTGTTAGTTTTTTTAAGACCTAAGACTTAAAGCTAAAGTAATGACTTATAATAGAATATATGTAGAATTTTTATAGAAAATATTTTTCTATTAAATTTTTTTCAAATGTTCCATTTTCGATATTTATAGTCGGTCCGATACATTTTGCTTATTCTGTATTTCCTATTATGAGAAAAGTATAATCACACACATTACGTAGAAGTAATGAAATTATTAGGATTTTTTTTCTACTAAAGAAAATGAATAGTTTCTATTACAATTTTACAAATTGAAATGGCATATTTTCTGTCTTCTTGTACTTTTTCAGGCAATGTTGAAATATTAGCGGGTAAGGTAAGTAGGATAATTTCGTCGTAAGATTGAATTCAGTTTTGTGAGTGAAGTTTTGAGTCATGACGAGGAAAAATTCGTCCGATAGGAAACGTATTTCGCAGCATGACAAGAACAGTTTCAGGATAGGCAAATATCCGGCCAGCTTACGACAGGAATCTCCCGACGGAGGTCTACCCGACCCTCGCCAGAAACTTTACGGTAGAAATGTGGAAACGCACAGAACTTTGAACTCGTGCGAGCTGATTCGCCTAATACGACATCCAGCTATTTATGTGAGGAAAGATTTTTAGAGAAGATTTTTATATTCTTATTTAAATGACATTAAAGATAATAGTTTTGTGAATTAATATGAATTATTTAACAGAATTAAATTCTCGTATTAAAATGTCATATTTTATTCCTCGATGAATAAAAAAATATCTAAAGAAATATAAAATAAAATGATAATTACAAAAAATGAAGTAAATTACATTATGGTTTACAAAGAGTATTTTAATTATTGAATTATAAATGATTATAATGTTAATTTTTTTAGGTAGTTAAAAGTAGGACAGTAATGAAAAAGAAAATTTTAATTTTATTTTAAGATTATTTTTTATAATAATTTTGTTCTCTTTCCTTTTTTCTCTTCTTTCATTCTCTCTCTCTCTTTCTCTCTCTGTACAACATTATTTGAACTATATTCGCGATGCACAGTAAACAAATGAAGACGATATATTATGCATGTTACCGTGAAAACGTGACTTCTGCGCGGTAAAGTTTTGTGAGAAAAAACGATGATGTTTTTCAGTGTACCAATGTCTCTCTACATCTACATGCACGTATCAACTTCCTATGTAGTTCTCAAATATAACTAACTTGTAGACAGAAGAGGGAGGAAGCTACTCTCAAGTGCTCTAGAAAGAGAGAGAAAGAGAGTGTGGGACGAGAAAGAGGGGGCGGAAAGAGAAGTTCATTTGCATCGAAATCGCGAATTATGAATCGCAAGGAAATTTTAATTAACTTTGAAGTCGAAAACGAGATACCTTCGGCGCTATAACCGAGGGAATTTATCGGCGCGTGCGATTCGACGCCCGTAATGGGAATAATCGATTTACTTCGTCATGCGATAGAGCGAATTATGCATACCATAATTTCATCAATTTACGAGCGCGGACGTCTTTAAATGCATTCACTTACACGCAAAAACTCAAAACGTTAATCCTTTAATTATTAATTTAATTAAGACAGCTAATTTAATCGATATTAAAAGAATTCTTATATAAAATAGAAAATTAAATGAGAATTGTAATAAATTAATGAGAATTGTAATAAAAATATAAAATTTGTTTTTTCTAATGCAATAAAATTCTAAATAAGGCTAAATATATTATAAAAACTAAGATAAATTATACATATCTGTAAATAAATTTATGAAAGATACAGTACTTCTAAAATAAGTTGAAATTGGAATTTAATTGTCATTATTAAAATATATTCATTAATTCTTCATTATTAATTAACAATTATTATTAGTAATTAATTAGTAATTAATATGTAATTATTATAATTTACTAAATGATAACAAGCTAATTGTTATCGATATTTAACCACAACGTATATTCTTTTTATCATAACATAAAATGTGATTATAATGACAATGTGATTATAATAATAATGAAACAATCTGACTTAAAAGATTGTTGAACTCCATTTAACGAATTAAATAGCATTAATTCATTACTTACAAAATGAGCAATGAATGTCCAGAATACAAAGACATGATTTTAATGAAATACGCAGTAACAGTTATGAATGCTGAAAATCAAGTAACATCATCAGTGTTCTTCTTCGTGAAGCTTCTACTTTCTAGAAGCAAAATTCCGACAGTGCCGCCGCTAACGAGCGAACGTTAATTAAAGATACGAATTTCGTCGCGAAATGCTAATTGCGTTACTCTTTGATACAGCTCGCATTGTGTCCCTTGCGGCCTTCGATCCCATAAGTTCATTATAGTGTCGTTCGTCGTTTCTCCCTCAATTGGGAGGGTATGACAGAGGTTGCTATGAACAGTGCGCGACAATGAACTTTCTACAATCGTCTCTTTTTCGGTATCCGGAAGGAATCCGATGAGTCCTTTGTCGTGGATTTAATCCTGCCAACATTTACACGTTTCTATCTGTGCGGAAACCAACAAAGACGGCGATGACGACAACGATGACGATACGACGACGACTTATATAAGAACAATCCTATACATAGTTAGAAATCTCTCAGAGTCAACCTTCTCATTTTCCTTTGCGCCTTTATAGTTGCTTACTTCGCCTCGTAGTTTCGTTCCTTTTACAGAGTTTTGATGATTATCCTTGTTTTTGTATCTTTTATTACAAAAATCTCCTGCTTAACGAGTTTGAATAAGTCAGATTATATAAAACTGTTAAATCCTTATAAGGAAAAAATATAACTGTGTGATATAATAATAGGAAAGCTAACTATAACTGATAAACCTACACAATTGTGTACAATGCTATGTTCTTTAGAAGTGTGATTCATACTATCGTATAGTTTCTCCTGTTGTTTGTTGTTCAGAGATAATTAGTTTTTGATTACGGTTTGATCATTATATATGCACGGAGAATATCTTGATAAAGTCAATAAACAGAAAGCACATACAGTGTTTTTAGTCTGAAAGTCGATCTTTGTGTTTAACCTACAATAATAAAGATTGTATCTGTTTTGTGTGTGTACGTTTAAGTTAGTCATTAACTTAGTTATCAAGTCGATGGAGATTTATTTTTATTCCAATATAATCAAAAATGAAAAATTTACAAAATAAATGCAATTTGTTTAGGTAATTGTTCAATCAATTACGCAGTTCAACAAAATGTAACTCTTTTTTTAAATTCGAGAAAAATTATATTCTCTATGGTTTCTTTGATGCCCAATAGAATTTTGATCACCAAGATATTTTATTATTTCGGAATTTTATAAAAGTTACAGATAAAATGATGAAGAAAACTATTTAAACTATTTCAACTCTCTCTCTCTCTCTCTCTCTCTCTCTCTCTCTCGTGCCATATATATGCTATAGCACATGTTTAACACATTAGGAAAGTTTTATTCTATCTAAAATTAAATATGTTATTAGAACATTTTTAATTTTCAGAATTTATCATAAAGATGAAGATTTTATAAAATTTTTGTGAATAAATATTGGATTTATTATATTACAAAATAATTGTAATTGGTGTGCACTCCTAAAAAAATCTGTGCTATAAAAATTTTTTTATGGCATTTATTTATTTTTATTTTATGGTTGTAGCTTAAGATTTCATTCCAGCTGATACCCGAATTTCTCTGATGTTCTATTTTTTAAATTGGTAATTTACTGGAAAAAAAACTTATCAGAATCATCTGCATAAACGTGAAAAAGTTTAAAAATGTGGTTCAGTGTAATCTACTAAACATTTTTTAATTGTTTATTTAAAGTTAGATAGTTTGTAGATCTCTAAATGTGTAAATATAATATTTTTTTACTTTGAGACAATGAAATAATTATTACTAATATTAAAATTAAAAAAATAGTTAATCCATTGGATATAAATCTTTCGCAATTAAGTACAATATGATACATATCTCATTATGATGATACTGCTGATTTAATCTGTGTCGTTCTGGATGTCAGTTATTTAAAAATAATGGACATTTCTTTTTTATATCAATTATTTTATTGATTTGAAATTTGTTAGATTATTGAACCCCCCCTATATAAAATTATGTTAGTTGAGTATTAATTTTAATGTTATATGTATTGTATATAATGTAATAAATTCAATATTGGATAGATATTGATAGTTCTCAATGATTTAATTTTCTTTCTATAGTATATAATTGATCTAATAGTGACGAAAATCTCATTTTTTTATAAATTAACTCTTTATAAATAGTAATACTTTTCTATATGGAGTTTTTTTTTTATTAAATTATGACGTTAAGAAATAAATATTAATTTTCAATTGATCGAAGAATCTACAAGAAGAGAAAAAGATAATGTAATGTATATATTTCTTATCTAAAAAAATATTAAATATTCTCTCTAAAATATTTTAATAATTTTAATTTTAATAATTTTTTCTCAACTGAGATTACATGCCAGTTTACCATAATAAAATACTTGCGATCGATGATTAAATGTACCATGGACCGTCAGAAGGACCATTATAATGAGATAAGCTCGCATTTGCTCGATCTATATGACACTCGAATTCAGCCACGAGGCCGGCACCATATGGCCGCTGCCGGTTCTCCTTTTGACATCTGTGTTGGCGCAACAATGGTTTGGAGCAGTGGACCACGAGTGCTCGCGGCTACTTGACTTTTGTAATACAGTTACGGCCTCTCCCATCTTCCTTTTCTCTCTCCTGCTGTTACCTCATCTTTCCTTGTCTAAGTGCCAATTCAAGTTAGGTCCCATTTCGGTCGAGTGAATGTTTGATTCGAGCACCATTCAGCTCCTCGTTTCCATCTTGTTCACGAGAATGATTGTTATATTAATTCAATTTAGCATTAATTAAACAGTTCGTTTGATTCAATCTGTGTCGTTTAAGGTGTCATTTGTTCAGAAATATTGAAACACTTATCTTCCTTATAAATTTTTTTTCATTGTCAATTTAACATTTATTAGATTATTATGAAATCCAATTTTAATTTATGGAATGCCACCTTTATCATAACAAACTATTGAAGTAAGTTTGCGGAGAAAATAGTTAAATAGTTAAAGTTACGTCGTAGAGTAATTTTGAAGAGGTAAAAACAGGCTACATATTTGAAGTATTTGTATAACAAATTTTGAATTCTTTTAAAAAACCGATTACTTATGAATGTGCTCATATGCAAAATATCTTAGATATTTGAATTTTTCTCCAGCTCCAAATATTGCCGATTCAAACAGCTGTGGTTGGTCACGTTAAGCAACGGCTGTCCGAAGGAAGTTCGAAATCCGAAGTTGTCGGGAATTCTACATAGATCTGGTATTCGAAGGCACATAGGCGCGCGCGCACTCCTGGGGTTGCAACTTGGCGTCGAAATTTCTCTCGCGCCGCCGAGAGATCGATCGCACTATTCGGCCACTTTCCCGTTAGATGTTATATCGCTAGACCTCTCTGCAAAATTACTAGCAAACTCGCAACATCGAATTACTACCAGGCGAATTCCGTCAAAACTTAACGGGCTAGCCGAAATCGAATATCTAAGTCGGTACGCGATTTCGCAACTTCGAGCCTCAAGACTGTAAGAGGCGAATACCTAATGTTTACACTGTAAATTATTGTGCAAATTATTGCATTTGATGCGATATATAATAATAATGTTAATTATACACACATACACACACACACACACACACACACATATATATATAGATGATTATGAATGATAAAGTCTACGAGGAAAAATTTTGATTTATTTGATACCGTCATCGATATATATCGCTAAAATAATGTACAAGCTCGCTAAAAATTATTAAAATTTTAGAAAACGCAACTATTTAGTTTTATAAAAACATTATTAATTATTAATTATATTTTTATAAACTTTCTATTTTGTACTTTCGGCTTATTTATGTGCAAGTAATCATTCCTTTCTCATTGTTAGTTATTTCATTATTTTGAGGAAGAACCTCTCAAATTATATACTTCTTTATGTGCCTGTAAAGAATACGTTTTGCAATACGTACATATATTTCATAGAATAGATTTCCTTACATATTTATATGAGTTTATAGAAACTAAATTATGGTCAATATATATTGCAACAATATTTGATTCATGTAAGAATGTAAGTAGTTTATCCTATTTGCCAAACAAAGTTGAAAACGTTATGTGCATGTAAGTGAAAATATACATGTGCCGACGAATCCCTCTTCCTATAATCTCGCAATCCTATTGAATGGGCCGAAAGCATCTTGCACAACTCTATGTGTTTATGCCGTCGATCGCGTGCAAAAAGACGAATCTTCACATACGATCAGATTTCGTTTCAAGTCGAAATTTATTTGGAGATGCGGAAGAGCTCTTCTCGGTTTAAGTTGAGGATTTTTGTATTATGGTTAACGAGCCGCTAATATTTTCTATGGATTACGTCAATCCGTAACAGGAAAATGTTAATACGTACTGTACTTGATACATTGACATTACAGTATAGATACATTAAAGATTGCAAATTAATAAATGTAACTATAAATAAATTGCAAAATAATTAATGTACTATGGATACATTAATTATAGGTATATAAATATTTTAATACTTCCGGAATCTATAAGGATTATTAGGTATTCCTGGTTGGATGCATAATGCTTAGATATTCGTTATGCCATGAATTTTGTCCGACAGTTCGGCATATGAAAGTTGTTAAGTGTATGAAAGATTAAACGTGCATAAGATTAAAGATAACATGAAATAACTAAATTAGTTAATAGAAAATATGTATATTTCTGTATTTTTAATAGTTAACGGTTATAATTAACAGTAATTAATAGTCGTAATAAATGAATTCAAGCATAACGTGTTTGCCCAACTAAAAAAATAGCTATGATTCTGAATGTGTAAAGACATTAGTAAATGTTAATGTGGAGTTCATGTTTTTTAGCTTTTTAGTAAAAAAATAATAATAATCATAATGGTTTCACACCAGATAAGAAAAGGGAAGCTGAATGCTATATTGTGCATGACAGGGTGCCGAATAGAATATCGGTCGATGGTTGAATCGAGACGTGTGTTATTTCACTCGTAATAACTTTACGGCACCTTTGAAGAATCGCTTTTGTCGTCTGCGGATGAAGAAGGTAGATGCGAGAATTCTAAAGAAAAGTTGGCGTACTTGCGCTGAAAGGGGAGAGCGAATTGGAAATACAAGCGGGAACGGGAAGTCGCGACGTCTCGGGTACTTGAGAGTAAAGAGTAGCTCGGAGGAGGAGAAAAAGGGGAGCGAGATTTATAAACCTGTATCATCGAGGATTAAGCTCGTTCCACATTGTGTAGACGTGCAGCGAGCTGGAAAGGAAGGCATGAGAGCAAATCGGACTTTAATGAGCGCCTTTAATACGTAATCTGTCTTAATTCAAACATGAAAATTACACGATGTTGTCGAAGTTTATAACACTGACCATGAATTAACCAGCATTGTTAATCGATTAGTGAGAAGTGGTTTTTACTTTGTATATAATGGTGAATTTTATTATATTAGGTGTAAGCAGAAATTTTAGTTTTTTTCTTTAACGTTCTGATATAGCTAGTTATTTTAAATTTAAATAATTAATCACTTTTTTATGTATTCGTGAAGCTGATATCAAATTATTTGAAAAGTTATAATTTATAATTTAATAATGCACACAATCTTACAAAATAATAGTAAACATGATGAGCGACAAAAGCTTCAGGTATATTTCACATTACGTTCAGTATGAGCTTCAGCAAGAAAAAAACGCTGCTAAAGCATGTCAATTTGCTCTGTTCTTGGCGAGGTTCTGTGTCTCACAATACATCTAAATACTGGTTTTGTCGTTTAAGACAGCAATTTTGATGTGAAGGTTCTTTTATGCTTTTGATGAGATATGAAAGATGTGCTTTATTAAGAGCACCCTTTAAATCAGATTAAACTGTTAATGTCAATGCTATTGTCATCAATTAAATATTAAATGATTTGGCCAAAAAAACAGATGAAAAGTACTTATATTATTATAATAATGTAAGTACTTTTCTTCTGTTTTTTTGGCCAAATCATTTAATATTTAATTGCATGTATACATGTAAATAAAAGAAAATTAAAAAAAGACTAAAATTTCTGCAAATACTTAATATTTAAAAAAATTAACATGATATATACAAAAAGAAATGAGAAAATTTTTTTAAAATTACAATAGGATTAACAAACGATATTAAAAGGAATAGATACTGGACCGTGGCATACGTATTATTTATAGAGATTATAATTTATGCATTGCAAAATATCGAGTCTTTTTTCGGAGTCAACGATTCTTTGTTCAATTTGATCAGAAATTTAAACCATACTGGACGCCGATTCCATCGAATTTCTGTCATGTTCATCGTAAAAGGGCGGGGTAATGCGTCGTACTTGTAATCCGGTAGTGACGTCGACGTCGTCGGACAACGCTTCGTGGAGGGTATCGCTTCTGGAAGGCTACCGCGAGAACAAATTGCAGAATGGGAGTATGTAGGAGAGAGCATGCAACCTAAATTCTCACCGAAGACCGGGACTTCCGGGTATTTGCATGCAACACATACGTACGGCTATCGCAAAATTGCTGTCACAAGGCGAGTCACGCGGAGCCCAATCCGAAATCTTGTAGATACAATCCGCATCAAAAGTGCTATACAGAATGTTCCATAATTTATAAACTGAAGAAATATGTTTCCGAGATCGGTTTCAGTCAATTAGTTTGATACAAAATCAGCATAGATCTGCTTTATAATTGTTGTTCCAAATCCTTTGAATCGTACTTTCTATGTATTATCATGGATGAACATTTTTAATAATTTATGTGATTTTTACGCTTTATATTCTTAATTATTGAAATATTTTTCTATTTTTAATTACAAAATGTTCCAAAGAATTTTTTATTGTTTAATGAATTTTAAATGCTTACAGCTAAGTTACTAAATTGAACTTACAGAACATTTTCTACTTGAATTGATCTTAGGAACATGTTCCATTGTACACAAAACATCATACGTGCTTCTTTAGTTTGTACGCGGAACATGTACATCTTTTTAGAAATTAGTTAACTAAGTTTGCAGTGGGTAGCAAATTTAGATTTCTGGTTTGCTCTTCGAATAGTGTTAGGTAATTTTATAGCTGAAGACTTACAAGGGATGTCATCCAATTGTCCGGCACCGATTTAATTCTCCGTGAAATATCTGAGAGACACGTATTTTTTTATTTCTTAAAAAACTTTTTTTAGTTCTTAAAAAACGGTATTTCTATTTCGAGCCGAAACAATAAAAGATGGAAAAAATTTTTTAAACAAAAGTTGTACGGTTTCAAGAGTACTTCAATGTTGTGAAGAAAAAAGTTTTTATTTTTTTGTTCAACAATTGTTGACAAAAAAATTAAAAAAATTTTTTTTCCATCTTTTGTACTTCCGACGGTATTCGGCTCAAAATAGAAATACCGTTTTTTTTTTTTTCAAAGGGATGTTTCATCCCTTAAACATGAGTTCGCGCATGTATAAAAAAATATGTGTCTCTCTTAGATTTTTATGTTTAACAACATATTTCACGGAGAATTAAATCATTGCCGGACAGTTGGATGACGTTCCTTGTTAGATATAAGATTTATAGGATTTATAAAACCTATAGAGCATTGAAATTAGAAGGTTTGTGAGTTATCGCCGTGTTTTTATTTATTGCTAATAGGACATTGTATATTTGCGTGTTTTATTCTTTGATCTCCAAACTAAAAAAAAAATTTATTTTAAGAACATACGTAGTAAATATAAATTTAAACAGTATTATACAAGCACTTATAGATCTAGCTAGACCGTTTAAGGCATTGATTCCTACACGGAGAGAATTTTTTCTTAGAGTTTACCCTGAAAATATGATAGTCGTGGGACAACATTGTATTTCGAGGAATTTTAATGTAAATCTCTCTCATTAATAAAACTACAATAAAGTATAAAATAAGTTTGATTAATTTTATTGAAGTGCATGGTAAAAATCATAAAAATATTGTATTGTACTATAACGACTATATTTTCAGGATAAATTTTAAAAAATAATTCTCTCCGTATATAGGTTGTGTTTCTCACATATACGATTTAATATTGTTTATAAAAAAAACATTTAATCTTTAAATAAATGTACAATGGTTAATAATTCTGCAAGTATAAATAGAAGAGCATTTAAATGAATAAGTGAAAATGAAACGAAATGAAGATAAGTGAATGCGAAATATGGTTTTATTCGGAAAGTGAGAAAAATGAGAAAAAGATCTTGAACGCGAACGAAATGTGTATTCAAGTATTACAAGTAGCTAGACTATAAATTCTCGATCAGCTTGACACGGTGCTGCCGCTATATTTCGGTATTGTAGAACATAGATCGCGCGAATATATTAAGCAGGCCGTACACGCGAAAATCGTGTTAACCATCGCGCGATAAATTCCGGTAGCGGGCGCGGCGGGTGATCGGGGGTGTAACAGAGTGGCTGTACGATTATAAATTACCAACTCGCCGACGATCTCTTTCTGCTAACGAATCGCGCGTAATTTGCTCCGCCCGCCTGTGTGCCAAGCGGTGTTGATACTTCTGAATAATGCAACTTGCATCGACTTGAGAGGAACAGAAGCGTAACAGTGCTGTTTGGAGGGATCTGAATTACTGAGAAAATTTGTCTAAGTAATATTTGAACACATTTACATAGTTTCGCATTAATGTCTATGATATTATTACACTGTTAAATTTGACTTTTTTTGCCATTGGCATGCGGAGTGTCACTTCTCGAACATTTTTTAATGCTTAAACATTTTATAATGCCTAAAAAGTCGCTGGATTTGAATCTGTGCTCAAAAAAATTCTATCATTTCACATTTCCGAGAAAATTGGAATAATATTGGCGATAAATGACGATATTGATCATATTTAAAATGGTTAAGGAAATTTTATTCTGCCAATTTTGTCTACACTATTTTAAAGTACTATTTTTTGCCTTCAAAATAAGGTTTTTATTTCTGGACAATTTTTTATGATCAAGTTTTACATGAGTTTGAAATTATCATCGTTTGACGCTTATTCGGAAGTCGGGAAAGATCTGCGATATGACGGAATAACAAAAATAAAACAAGAATAAAAAATAAATAAGAATAAAAAGTAAAATAATAATAAATTCTTGGAAATGTAACGCGATAAGCAAATTCTAAGCATTGTTTTCAGCATCAAAAAATACTTCAGAAATGATACTTCGCAAGCCAAAGACAATAGACACTGTTATTAATTAAAATTCCTCGTTATTGCTTATTTTATTATTTTATTTAGATATTACAGATAAAATGGTGTATTCCGAATATTGGAAATCTTATACATTAAACTGAAAAGAAAAATGTCACTTGATCGTTATAACTATTTTGTAGTTCTTTTTCTTCATTTAACTTATACAGTATAAAAAGTAAATGGTTCATAATAAATGAAAAAAATTATAAAGAGTTGGGATACTCTACTTAAAGATTAAACGCAATTCCGAATGGTTTGCGAAACGAATGACGAAAACTACGATTTGTCATGCTTTCAGCATCGTTCCATTTGGATGTGTCTCGTACATTTAACACGTTTAACAAGAGAATTAAGTAAGACGTTATGCGACAGCGTGAGAGCCGGGAGATATACGGGTGAACTCATTTATCGTCGTCATCGTGTCGTTACGCTGATCCTGGCGTGTCGAATTCTTTCACGATGTACAAGCTGACTGGAACGAAAATTGATTCGTTCCGTTTAGTTTCGAGTTTTAAAGATCTGGATCAGCAGTTTCCTAAGTGGAGGATTATCTAGGGAGGTGATAAGCGCCATGGGAGTGGCAGAAAGTATTGCTAAAACAAATTTATAAATTTTATTGAATAAATTAAAGTTTTTCTGTATTATATATATTTATTACTATCGATTAGTATAAATATTATTTAACTATTATTTTAATTGCATCTTACTTCGTACAGAATTGCTGGTTAAACTATCTTTTAAAGGTCTATCCGCAGAGATGGCAAGGGTAATTTAAGAGGCTGGGTTCTGGTACTGTCGCGCGTGATTCCAATATTTGCGTCGTACTCGACGGACTTTGGCCCGACGGGTATTGTAAGTCAATCTCGTCGAGAGTTCAATCTATCTTACGACAAGATGTCGATCGATGTCTGAAATCAGAATTCTGCGGAGCTCGTGATGTACGGTGCCTCTTCGAGGAGGGCCTCGTGATCAAATAGCCGCAAGATTAAACTTGTATCGTGATTTAACTTGCTATCACGTGATACTGCTTGCTGACAAATTGTATCGATTTGCTCGAAATATTTATTTGCCCCAGAAAATTATTATAGAAGAAAATAAAACAATTTTCTAAATTTTTTTTTTAATTTATATGGAAGAAGATAAAAATATTCTTATTTCACACATTGTAAAAGGGGATTAATTAATACATTTAAATAATTCAAAATAATACATATTAAAATGAATTAAATTTAATTGCGTAAAATAATGCATAAATTAACATATACTTTATACATCTATGTGTCATAATATATATATATATAGGTATATATATAAAATTTAATCTATTTTATTATATACTGCATAACATTTAAATATTTTAGCAATTTGTTACATTGAATTCAATTTAGTCTTAATATACATTGCGGGAAATACGATATTCTAGAATGTAATGACTACGTCTCAAGTTTGCTTCATATCCACCTACGGTTTTCATATTTACATTTCGCTTATACAGATGGTGCATTAACCCTCGCCACATGAATTATGAGAGCATCATCTCTTCCATGCGACCACAAATTAGTTTCAATTACCACCGAGAACAAGCTTTGATATGATAACAACCAAAGCGAGTCATCGTGGTGATGCATCAAGTTACTTTTCTAAATTTCAGAAAAAAGTATGCAAACGTCAACATATTTTTTTAAAAAAATTATATATTCGAAAATATGATAATTTTTCGCAAAGTTAAAAGTTTGATTGTAAAAATAAGTAAAAAAAAAAACAGTTTATGTACGGTTACGAGAAAGAGTTACAGTATAGCGCGAATTTAAAAATAGGTATTAATAATTTAACATAGCAAGATAAGTGATAGGTAAAAATAATTGATAAAAAACGTAACAGTAATAAAAGTAAAGCTTAATATATCAAACTGTAAAAGGACCAATAATTCTGTATAAATGTAGGTACTTTCAGAATTGTATGTCTTTCAGAAACTCTAATGCTAGTAGCTCTAAATAAGACATAAATATCGATGTTACCTGCACATTGTGAGAAAGCACATCTTTCACAAAATTGATCTTCACCATCAGCATCCAGCGCACGTTGAAGCCACTTTCTCATATCCTTCTGAAACCCGAAGCATCACCGGGGGTGCGAAACTGCAAAGCGCGAAGTCGGTATCTCTTTCTAGGACATTAACGCGCCGCTCGTGCAAGATGTAAATATCGCAATCATGGACATGGAGAACTTAACGGGGGCGGCTTTCTCGAAATACGGTACGTCGCGCGTGCGGCATCCCGACACGCTCGAACAGTCGGCGCACTGGAGATTCGCGGACACGCGGAGCAACATAAATGCATTATTCAGGGAGAGGCGCTACGAGGCGCTACGAGGCGCGGCACGGGGTGGCGGTGTACACACACTCTACTGCGTTTACGTTACTTCCAGGAGATTAAACTTGCATGCGGCGCGCGAGCGAGCTATGAAGTATAGTCGCAGACGGCATGGCCGACATGCGACTTGCGCTCGGACAATGCACCGGACCGGTTTCGGATGTTGCTACGTACCCTTTTTCATTTCAACTTACCCCCCCATTCTCTCCCAGGGGAGAGAAAGGGCAAATTTCGATTTTATTACATATCGAGAGCGCGCGTACATTTTATTGGAAAACAAAGGAAGTTGCGTACTCATGGAGCTTTTTGGTTTTTATACAAAAAAAATGAAGAAAAATGGATTAAAAGGATAAATTCGGTGAATATATATACTATAATATATAACATGATAAATTTAACGTGTGATGTGTTGCGAGATGGGTTTACGATAAAACGTACACAGGAAGGATATGCGACGAGCTGCTGATAATGTCTAAGGAAAGCTTAAACCTAATTATATGAGACGATATAATGTTTACGGTTATCCACAATGTTATCCCTCGCTGTAGTTTCCAATTTCGCATCGGATGTTAAATTTTCACATGTATATTCTGCGAACGTGACGCAAACGAACTCCGCTTTGTTTCGGAAACCGATACCGCGGCCGATAGCACAGCACGTCCCCTTTAACCCATTAACCCAAATAATTGGCGATTCGCCAGGACCGACCAGGACGCGCATTCGGGCCTGATGTATTGCTCGAAACCGCGTTAACTTCGCCGCTTAAGACCAATCCCACCCGCAACAGCAATTCCATTAAGTACAATTGTAAGCGTAAGCGATTACCCGCTCGATCGTTGACATCTTAACGTCGCGCTCAGATACATGGCACATATTTCGCCCGCAATTTGCAGTCAGCACAGACGCTATGTATCTCGATGCATTGCGTCATCGTGTGTGAAACAGATAGGAAGTTTTATTTTGTTTTTCTTTTTATAAATATCTGTTTCCAATAACGTAGTTTAATATAAAAAGAACTTTTTAAAATTATTATTTTATGTAAATTCTTAATACTGAATATAATTTTGCTCTCGGAAATTCTCCATCACGTCATAGTTTTCAGATATTTCAGATTAAAGTGTGAAGTAGTAAAGAGGGTTATTTTAATATAATTTATCATGCTACAGTTGTGCGGTATATGACGTGTTAAAAAAGTTTTACCCTGTTCAAAACTAAGTTAGAACTATCAATCCTTAAAAGAAATTCATTATGAAGATTAAGATTAAATTTTCATAAATAAAGATTAGATCTATTAAGAAGCTTGTTACATTAAGAAATACATGCAATCAAATAAATACATGCAATATATCAACGTTAAATTCACATCGTTCATTATCGTATACATATATACAGGGTGTAACTGAAATAACGTTCACTAATCATACAGTGTTACTCCTAATAAAAAACTTGAAAAGTCTTCTACTATTTTGCAATTTTTGCAATAGTTAACGAGATATTAATTTCTAAATATTGCCGAATAAACGGATAAAATCGATGTATAAGACAATTTTGAGATATCTTTCCGTATTCTTAGTTCCGTGTGAAATATTTTGAAGATTTTTCTTAAAGAACTCTTAAAGAGATTTTAAAACTGTTTTATATGTCGATTTTAGACATTTTGTTCATTGGGTAACTAAAAAAAATATTGCGAAAATTGCAAAATGGTAGAGGACTTTTCGCCTCAGTTTTTTAGGAATAGTACTATACGATGGGCGTTATTTTAGTTACACCCTGTATATATTGTAATTATTATTTTTAATACCAGATTTACATTAATAATATTCATGTTATAAAATTTTGTAAAAAATAGAATTAAAAAACTTTTTAATTTTAACATTTGACGCGTATTTATTTTTTCGCTCTGAATGTTTACAATTATGTATTTGTTGTTTATTATTTGTTAACATTTATTAATTTTACATTTGAGTAATTTATATTTAATCTTCATTTAAAAAATTGTGAACTCTTATAATTGAATAAATAATCAGTAAATATAAATGTTGATAAATGTTAACAAATCATAAACAACAAATAAATAATTATAAACACAGAATAGCAAAAAAAATACATGGGGGATATTAAAATCAAAAGGTTTTCTCCAATTTTGGTATTTATGATTCTTTTGAACGATGTAGTTAGATTAAATATTTAATGATCACGAAGTCTTACTATAAGCTTAATCTTTATAACAAATTCCTTTTGAGCACCGAAAAAATTCTAACAGTTTTATATTTAATTTTGAATGGGACAAGCCTTTTCCAACACGTCATATAGCTTGTAGCATGGTAAGTATATAAATATGTATGTGTACCATATATACACTATGTTATACGTTAAAATAATCTCTTTTTTAATGTCAATCTGAAATTTCTTAAAATTGCAATCTAATAAAGCATTTAAGAGAGACTAGAATTGTATATTTTTAATATAAAAATAATAATTATTTGAGGATAATTTTTAAAAAAGTTATCCTTTTGCTGTGTGTGTATTCAAATATTTACATATTTTATTGAAGTTTTATACTTTAGATTTTATAACATGTTCATGTTTTTTTGCAATTTTTTCAGAAAAAAGATTGCGTTGAATTAAGATTTTTAATTAAAAAAAATGCTGTTGAGTTAAGAACGTTTCTCGTGAATACGTGCTAGTTTCTATTCAAGAGAATATTGCAGGAGAATCACGCCAATTAACTGAGACTCGATCCGAAACGCGGGAGCGACGTTGATGGGGGACGACGAATTCGCGTTTGGAATGATTTATCGTTCATTCGGGTACATCGGGACGTGCTACACGTGCGAGTCACGATTACACGTGTGCGTGGATGTCCGCTACGAATCCGTATATGTGCGGAGAGTCGTTAGACAGATGATAGTGGTGGTGTTTGCGCGCTGGTAAGATGAGGAGCCGGTTCTCGTCTTAACGTCGCGACGAGGGTTGAGGGAGGGCGGACGTAATAGCGACAGTGATGACGAAGTAATGGAGCCAAGGCTCGCGGAGGATTCGTAGAGATCTCATCATCGAGGCATGCATGGGCTCGATTTCACCTCGGTACCTCAGATCACGAATGCATCAAAGTCGTTTTGCATTCCGGTCGAATCGAATCAATATTCGTTCTTCGTTCACAGGGTGACCTAAAAGAAACAAAGTATTTCGGATATTGCATACAATATTATTTTTTTGCAATGTTAACTTTTATAGATTATCTAGACTGGAATAATGTCTATTCGTGGGATGGTTGTTTATTTTATTTAGGTATATCGCTTATTTGACTTGAAACGAATATAATTTAAGCTATGCAAATGATTTATTTATCGAACGACTGAAATAAGATTGATAAAGTAACAGTGTTGCTGTTTTTTATTCCGAAGTTGAACGTTTATGTAATTCGATAATTGAATCAATTATGTAAACATGTATTATAACTTCGAATGTTGTTAATTGTATAAATATTTTATGTCATAGCGAAACTGACTCTCATTTTGTATTCTGATCAATTTGACAATTGTCGCTGTTTCCTCCATAAATAATGCAAAAGATCATCTAATTATAAAACTAGATGAATAATTTGTTTACAAGAAAGGGTTATACAAAATATACTAGGGGATTTATCTCTCAATATAGATGCGGAATCACAGACAATATTGTTGAATTCAAGACATAAGATAATAATAAGTCAGAAGAGACAAAAATGGAGAAAGAATAATAAAACTTTTTTCAAAGTTTTTTTGACATAAAGATCCTTTAAATACATATATAAAATTCTAATATATACTATTTATGCATACAAAATGTAGAAAATAAAATAAAGATATATATAAAATACAATTTTAAGTAAAATTTTAAGTTGTTTAATTAAATAATTTCTTATGTGTTAAGTGTTTAAAATTATTTTGTATTATATGTAATTAATAAAAGTGGTTTAGTTTAACATTTATTTTAGAAAAGTTATAAATATTTTGTGAAATTTTATATTTATCAGACTAGTCAAGTTAATTAAGAAACTTAGGTTCCCTAAAAAATTTATTAGAATTTATGATCTCTCTTTTTAGAAGTTAAATACCACATTAATATAAGATAAAGTCCTTTTAATATAAGACAAAGTCCCTCTTGCGCAAAGCTGCTTCATTATTTTCTCTCTTTTACTCTCTCTATCTCTCTCTCTTTCTCTCTTTCGCTAACGAATTAGTAGGATGAATTTTCCTGCAGTGAAAATTTGCCACGAAACCTTAATAAGACTAGTTTCGGAATCCTTTATTCTCTACGGAGTTTGCCCTTCCATTTTCCTTTCTTCATCATCGTCTACTTGCGTTTTTCGACGATGGGTGAATCATCCCTCTACTACCTCACCCCCGATTCCCCCGAAAACTTCGTTCCGCCTTTAGTGGTGGCGTTCCGGGTATAAGCGTTATTCCCCCAGCTCGTAACTCGATAACTCGATAACTCGCCTGTTATCCGCAAGGTGCCGAGTAAATTTAAGAGGCCGCTTAAAATTCTACGCCTCCCGCCAATGAGGTCCCCTTGAGCCGATAGATAGAGCTCGACCGATTCGGACCGTTAGTTACCCTACGAAGAGATTCTTTACAAGGTGTATATGTGCGAGAACTCTTTCTCCTAATTTATGAGACCAATAGAGATTAATAAAAAATGTTTTGTTATTTATTTTTTTTCTATTTTTATTTGTAATGAAATAAACAGTTAAAATATGATAAAATAAGAAACAGACGACCTTCGACCAATCTTATTATTACGTATTGATGATTATATATGATGTGATCGCTACATAAGGTTAGTTGTAGTTTATTTTGACTATATTTTATTGTCTAATTACTTGGAATATTTTTATTTTAAAAATGAAGCATTAAGAGGGAATCAATTTGAAACCGAAATACGTTTGCGGCTAAGGAAAATACGAATTGTCGAAAAGCAATTCCTTCACAGATCTGACTCGGCAGTCTATAACTCCGCGAGTCGCGCTTGTCGGATTCGATGTAGCGGCAAAGCGATTCCTCGACAAGGAGCGCTAGCGGAAAGAAAACGGCGCCACGACGCTAGTAGACGCTGTAAATCACCGTCGAGGATTTACCGATCGCCGAGATGGCTCGTTCGGATCGTTGTCTCGCGACACTTATACGGGGTGTCCCTTTTATTACAAGTTTTTTCGATCTCGATCAATTTTTCTCAACAAAGATATCCAGACAGCTTTCTAAATAATTAATGATTGAAAAAAAAATAAGAGATTTTTTTTGAGAATTCTGAATTTAAGAAAGAAAATAATAACTTGATACTTTTAAAAATAAATTTTAAGCCGACTTTGTTTTAATAAAAAAGTTTAATTTGTGGAATTATCTATCTTTTGGTTGTTAAACTTAGGATTTTTCATTTGTATGTTTAGTAAAGCTTTTTGTAAATTTATAAATCAATTCTTTCGCTGTTTTCTATGAACAATATATCGATAAAACATCCATTTACAGTGCAAACAGCATTATGGATGTACAATTTATTGGAATTAATGTCGACGATAACAATCGAAGAGGTAATCAAATGGAAGAGCCGTACCTGGCATTTATTATAACATTTTAAGATATCAAATTTGAAGGTTCGGTTGATGGTCTGGCTAACGCAATTTAACGTATTGACGCATATTTATATGTGCATGCAATTTCATCAAACCAGTGTTGCATAAGTAAATTGATAGTTGTATGCGATGGAATATAATAATTCAATTCCAGATCGTATTTAACTTTCATTGAATATCCTGTAACAAGCCTAACATTAAATGAGAAGGAAAAGATAATTAAAAAAAATTTTTTTTTAAAGAAAACATTATTTGTATATTATTAAATACACACACGCGCTCACACATTTATGAAGATATCTAAAAAGAGGCGTAAAAAATTACAAAGACATTACTGAAGATAGATATGAATTAAAATTTAATTATGAATAAGATATTTTTATGAGATCCGAATAAGATTACTTCAAAAATAATACAACTAAACAATTTTCGAGTTATTGCATGAATAAATAAATATTATCCTATCATAACTCAAAAAAA
Source organism: Mycetomoellerius zeteki (assembly GCF_001594055.1). Classification (NCBI taxonomy): domain Eukaryota; kingdom Metazoa; phylum Arthropoda; class Insecta; order Hymenoptera; family Formicidae; genus Mycetomoellerius; species Mycetomoellerius zeteki. Next base: position 164,117 of record NW_017257308.1, read on the forward strand.
ATTCTAAAAAAAATCATCACTATCGTTACAATTTAAAAATTGATGATTTTTAAAAGGTTGTGAAACAAAGAAATGACAAAATGACGTTTTATTATGTTAAGAATATATTTTTTTTACCGATATTCTTTGATCAGTTGATGTGTAGATTTCTGTCAAGTTGAAGAATAATTTTTTCTCCTTTTCTATAAAATTTAATTTTTGGAGTTATGTCATTTTTTAAATGGAGCAATTAATTTTTATATGCTGGTTTTTGGAATAGTTATAAAGTATAATTTTGCAATACATTGTAATCTATAAAACAGACCGATAAAATGACACCAAACAATGGTAAAGAGCTTGCTGTAGAATAACATTTGTCTGCTTTTTTGATATGAGTCTTCGGCGATTGGAAGCTTTATATGTCGCCTCAATATATTTAAATCGATTTAAGGGACATCGGTGGTGAATTGCGCGGTGGTCCTCCATAGTTGATCGATAATAATGCCTGGAAAAACGCTGAGGACAATATAATAAATCGAAAATCTACTTGATATAAATGTGTTTGTGTGCTAGCCACGCACACGTACAGACAAACGCATTCGTCCACTCTCAACGACGAGAACGTTTAACTGCATTCCAATAAATAACTTTTATGTGAACTGCGGCGTAGTTTTCTCGCGAAGATTTAAGAACGGTAGTAGTTTAGGAGACAAGTTCTGGGGTGATTCGCTCCGTGAGCTTCCTAATTTCTATTTCCGCCATGACGTCATGGTGTCTCTCACTCTTGTGAGCATCCCTTGAACATCACGGAAGTCGTTACGTGAGGGTGACATTTGTGTTCCGTGACGATGACCGCGTTTTTTTTTCTTTCATGTTGGTTTTGATATATGAGATGTATACTTGCTATCACCCCATCGACTATTAATAACTGAATATAATTTTAGCAATAAAAATCATCAGGTATTCTTTGAGATAAAAAATAGTTCTTTTTTCATATATTTTAAATTAATTTTGACAGAAGAGATTATAGTCATCTTGTTACTCTTATTATTTCTTGTTATTCTCTTTGAAAAATAAAACATTACATAAAAAATATTTTCTCAAAAAACGTTCTTCTGTCAATTCGTTTACTGCGCTTACAGGTTCTCGTGGTATTGTCGAAATGAAAACTTGGCTGTAGTGTAAATAACGCCGCGAGGACGATTGATTGAAGGGAGTGATGGTCAGTTTCGTTTTAGTTTCGCGAATGATGGTTAGATTTCGATAAACGAATCGGGAACGACCGACCGTTTGTCACATAGAGCCGGCTATTTGGGAGAATGTCGTGAATACTTTTTTTTTTATAGTACTATTGGTTGATTGTAACATTGATTAGAACATTAAAAACGTTTACAAAGATACTAAAAACGTAATGTATCTACATGACCAAGATTTGTCATTATTATTAAAAAGTTAATTTTCATTCACAAATTTTTGAACTACAAGTTCTAACTGTATATTTAATTTTGAATACAGAAATACTCCAAGATACTAAATATCATAACTACATAAATAACTTTTAATGTTAAAATAACCCCTTCTACAATCTTTTTTTAAAATTTCTTAAAATTGTGTGTGTGTGTGTGTGTGTGTGTGTGTGTGTGACTTAATAAACCATTTTGAAAAGTAAATTTATATATAAAAGTTATTAAATGTCTTGGATTTTAATGAAGCTATTTTTGTTGAATTACGATATTATTTGACTTTTAGATTCTAAATTTGCAAGAGAATAGCAAAAACCCGATTTTCGTGGTTACGAACGTCGCGCGATTCTACCATTCGATTAATTATTCGCATTCGTAATTTGATATTCCGCGCGCGCGACCCAATATTCGTGCATAGCCGCGAAATAACGACCGAATGGTTTCCAAACGCCGCGAACAATAAACCGGATTAATGTCGCTCCATTCTTGCGGCAATTAATGTACTAGTTTTGTCGCAGCTCTAACACAGAGGTATTAGTAATATGAAAACAATTAGTTAAGGGGGCAATCGTATGGTTGATCGAATTTCATAACTTTGTCTCAATCATGAGATGGAAATCCAAATATAAACCAACTGTGGTGAAAATGGCAAAATGGCACCACAGTATCAGTTAATAGATCAATTCGAAGTCAAAGTACGGAGAAAACAGTCCCAGGAATTATTTATTTTTTTTTATCGAAACTTCCGCAATTATAAAAGATACAGCGAATTGGACATTCTTTGTATCGACTTTGCTTCTGGTTGTTATTTAAATATTTAGGATAAAAACACTATATGTGGATCAGACACTAGTTCTAGTTCACTTTTTATATTTAAATAATTATAGTATTTTCAATTAAATGGTACATATTACAAGATTCTTTAGCATTTGTTTTATTTCTTTCAAGTGTCAATTGAATTTAATTTATTAGAAACAGTGCTACACATTTTATTGATGTCGTTAACTAATTACATGTGCGAGGTTAACTATAATGTATATATCTTTAAAAATTGATCATCCAAAATATAATATGGTAAGAATTGCCTTGGTTTTTATAGTAGGTAGAGTAAATAGCATTAGATGGAATGGAAAAATTCAGATTTCATGGAAAAAATCAACGTTATATTCCCTTGAGATTAAATGTGTCCGCGGGTGTGATTTAATCACTATGTTATAACGATACTTTCATGATGTAAATTTATTATAAAAATGTTTAAAAACTTGTCCAATCTAACAAATGATACCCGAAAAGATTTATTTGTTTTAAGTATCAAAATAGAATATAAAATAGTATACATGTCTATAAACAAAAAGTGATACTATTCATAATTTAAATGTTTTTTATTTCCTAAATGTTTAATTTTCATTAATTTTTTTTAATTATCATTGATTTTTATCTGTCACTAATTTTAAATAAACTAGAATATATTAAAATTGCATCATGATCCACAATTAAACCCTAGAATGTGAATCATCAATTATAATTTCGTTGTAATTACGATACATGCGAAAATAATTTTTCGGTATATTACGATATACATGCGCAAATCATTTTTATTATTCTTATGGGATGTAATAACGCTACCAAAAATCATTTGGTGAATTGGTCCGCAATTAGTACGTGGGGTCTAATTGTGGATAATTATCATTACTTTATTTAATTCAAATTAAAACATGCAAAACGGTAATGAAATGGTATAAGATCATCCATAATGTAATCTTTATGATCGATCATGACTATTAAATATTTTATTAATTGTTTGATATTGTTTTGTGTATGTGGATAAAAATATAAATTTTTTTTAAAGAGTGATCCACAACTAGTGGTTTTACCCTATATAGTTTTTAGTAAGTTTGTTAAATTTTCACGGTTTTCTTTATAAGAATATATATTCTTCTAAAAATAAAATAGTTTCTATTATTAATTAATAAACTAGTTTAGCTATAATATTGATTTTAGGAAAAAAGAGAAAAAGAAACCGCTCTCTTATACTTTCTTAATTTTAAAATTAGACTTCGCTTAATTTTATTTATTAAACTTTTTATTAATTCTGAATTTTATTTTCTTCTTTTCCAGATGATTTAGTGATTTTATCCAGTAGTGCGTAGAAAATTGGTAAATTCTGTATTTGTGGCGAAGATTGGCGATTTTTGGTAAGTAGTAAAATTTCTATATATTTGTATAAGTCGAAGGAATTAGAATCTTTCTAAAAAATCGAAGAGAGAAATACAAAACCATCTTTTATTTAAACAAGTAATTCGAATTAATAATATGGACCACAATTTATTATTATAAGCAAGAAGGCAAGATTCAAAGGCTTATTCAAAGGACGTTATTCATGAATAACTTTTTGTTTAATCTGTTATTTATCAAATGAGATTGAAACTTGCCCTTCTTCCCTTCGACTCCCCGTCAGACCCCATTATTGTTTTCCGGCTGTGGACATGGCGGACGAAAAGCAGACGTCTATCGTGAGAAGCGGACGAAACATCTGGCCGAGGAAATTTAATTTCTAAGCTTTAGCTCTCTGCACTTTCGCTTAGCGCTAATTCCTCGCCCTTTGTAACTCGATAAAAATCGACAGCCCCCTGTCACGCCTTCTCTTAGTCTCTGTATCAGTGAGCAAAAAAAATGAAGGCGAAAAGGCGACGATAACGTTCACCAGTCCCTTTTCCACGCTGATTGGAAATGTTTGTCTCCGGATCGATCTATGATCCAAGTCTGCTCACACCATCCTCCTTCTATCGTCCACCGCCTTCAGCAACCGGAATTTTCCTCGTACCGCGAAAAGCTCTTTCCTTCCATGAACGTTTCGATCGGTCGTAGGAGCGCACACACAGCTTGCCAATTCTCTCTTCCTCTCACTCTTTCGTTTATTGGCGGTTTCTGCTGAAAGCCCGAATCGAAAGTGTAAAGAGGGGAAAGGAAAAAGGTAGGAGGAGATGAAAAAAAGCACAGAAAGATTACGGATGTTTGAAACTTATTTGTGTAAGGTTCTCGAGAGAGCCGCAGGCGTGCTATCAATTGAAACGACCGTCAATGTCGTCTTCGTCCTGACGTTGTTTTTGAATTTCTTTGCGTCTCAAGTTTTTACAAACTTTTCGTTCGCTCTGGGCTCTTGATTTGGTGTACTGCATTCTATTATAAAGAAGCTATTCATAAAAGAAAAGTTTTTTTCTATTTGTATGTAGGAAAGAAGATAGAAAACATGATAAATATACATAAAAGTTAATTTTTTTCCTACGTTGGTCTTTTAAAAAAACTCTTCTCTCTCTCTCTCTCTCTCTCTCTCTCTGTGTTTCTCTGTTTCACTTTTTATCCTTATTCGTTATTTACAAACAATTTGTAAATAAATTAATTTGGAATTATTAAATGAATAATAAAATTAATTGAATTAAATCTACGTTTATATACGAATTTAATACTGTCCTTTTAAATTGGGCAATTGTGCATTCTATAAAACTTTAGCCTGCATATAGAATGCACTTTGTGCATTCTATAAAAATTTAAGGATGAAAGAAAACCAAAAGAAAATAACGATCTAGTTTTTTTTCTGTGATCCTCTTCCAAACCAGCAAAGCTAGAAGATGTGGAACACATCGAACAGGACAAACCATCCGGAAGAGTGCATTCGTTTTCACGCGAGATGGGAAGCGCTAGAATTTTCATCAAAAGCACTGTTTGCAAATAACGAATAGAGATAAAAAGTAAAACAGAGAGAGAGAGAGAGAGAGAGAGAGAGAGAGAAGGAAAAGAGGATTTTTTTTAAAAGGACGACGTAGGAAAAAATTAATTTTTCCGCGTGTGACATCCTTTGAGACAGCTTAGCAAGAATTCCGTGGCGCATTACCTCCGGCAAGGCCTTTGCATTTTTCCCTCCCTCCCACCCTTCCACCATCTTTCTGCAATCCCTTTTACACTGCTGTTTTTCCTTAATGATCCGAAGGGGTCATCCCTTCTCGCCCTCGGGCCGACTAATGTCTTTGTCATGTTGACTGTCGACAAATCGCCCTTTGAAGCGAGCTTTCCTCTTATTCTTCCTATGTCATCCCTCGTATCCTCCCCATGCATCTTCCACCCCCATTTCCCCTTTGCACGCATACGTCATTTCTTTTTAGAGTGCCCGAAACTAGGCTTTTTCGTATAAAACGAGAAGGGAAACAGAAGAAATATAGATGAAGGTGGAAAAGGAAGAAGTGGTATCATGCGCATCCGCCGCGAAAAGTCTCCACCCTTACTTCCAGAAGGCAGCAAGCAGGAAATCAGCAGCGGGCGAATGGCTAGAATCAGATTCTACCAAACCTTCCTTCTTTTTTCCTTTTTCTTTTCCGGGGCGGAGTGTTTAAAGCCCGTGAAATGGGTCTCTCTCTCTCTCTCTCCCTCTCCCTGTTTCTCTTACTTTGGTTCGTCGATTTTCCTGCTCTCTCCCTTTCGCTTTCGCTCATCCTGCAGGCTGAACTTGGATGCAGGGGATGCTTCTCGCTAATGGCTAGTAGTTTCTCCCGAGACTCAAAGGTTTTTTTGGGGTACCGAACTTGCGGTTGCCAAAAATTTTAATTGCGCCGTCGGCTAGAACCTCGCCCTTTATCTCGTGCGCACATTACTGTTTAAATCGGAGTGTTTTACTACAATTTCTACTTCTCTTCCAAATTATTGACTGTGGGAGAAAAATATTATAGAAAAAGATACACATTCTCTGTCTCTCTCCCCCTCTTTTTCTCTCATTCCCTTTATAGTGTTGAAATGTGAAATCACGAATACTTCTAAAATTCTGAACATTACTTTTAAAATATTATCAAAATTTCAAAAATTCTTTAAATTCTTACAATTCTCAATATTTTAAAAATGAAAAACATTTTCGATTTTTAACCCTATCTATTTTTTAATTTTTTACTAGAGGTGCACAAATATCCGGAAAGGATTGTCGGATATTTGATTTCTGGCGATCCTTCTCGGATAACCGGTGCATCTCTACTTTTTACATTTGGTTAGAGTGAGATTACGAAAATGACTATAAGAAAATAAAATATCTGAACTAATGTAACGTGAGGAAAAATTAGATACCATCGGTCAAGACTGGTATCTATTATCAAGGTGTTGAGAAATATTAGTTTCTGTCCATTAGAACACAGTATCGTTCCAATTACACAGACGTTCTTCCCAATTACACTCAGGAAGATCCGAATCGCAGGTTCAATGACCTCAGAATTTCGTATCGGATACGCGGATATTGTTCTGAAATAACGCCTGCCTCCTCAATCCATCTCCTCGGCGGCCATGATCGATTGTGTTTAAGCCGGGTGAAGGAAAGAGATGTGGATAATACCGCGCGCCGTCCTTAAATTGCGATTTATATTTCGAACTTTTATAAAACAACGATTCGTGCTTTGGATCTAGTTTCTTTCTCGTGTTTCCTTTTCGTTTGTCAACCATTACTTATAATTTTGAAGTTACAATGTAAGAACCTATTTCATTCGATATAGATTTGTTATTTGGACAGATTTTACTGTTATTATATATTATTTTTACACTTTATTATCTCTTTTATATGTATCTATACATATATATTGTAAATATGTATAAATATTTCCTCAAATAGTTATTAATAAAATTTACACACTGGAGGATCCGAATTTTAACAAAAATTGTTTTATAAATTAATTTCGGTCTGACAAGTTAAAAAATAAGCACCGTTTGTTTAGATTCCGCTTTACGCGTTTGTATAGGATAGAATGGAGAAAACATGAAATCCCGATAACAACGATGTCCAATTAGTTAAAAGTTGATCGTATTTATTTTCGCAATACTTTTATCAGATATATCTTCGTTTTTGTTTCACCAAAATAATATTATTCAAGCCATTTTTCATGTTTAGGCAACTCAATTTCATGGAAATGTATTCGCATTTTCCTTTATCATATTTTTTAAATTTAAACCATTAATGACTCATTATCCTCAAAAATATCTAGTATTTTTTCATTTTATAAACATCTACTAATTTTTATAAAATAAATATAATGAAATACATGCTCTGCTATCCGAATTATTTTCATTTTATTTTTTATCGTATTTACATTATATTACGTAATATTAATTAAATAGAACAATAAAACGAAGTTAATTAAAATAAAATATATTTATTTTTAAAAGAATAATTTTAACAGGCTGTTACATTACAATTTTTAATTTGACTTTCTTTCACTAAAGCAATAAGTGTACAAACGATCCAATGTTGTGTTTTAATCAAGAACAATTCTATTAAATATAATCTATCAAATTGCAACTGCTAAACTCTCGTTGTAAATTATATTGTGAATATATGCATTTTTTTAATTAACAGTAATATACCCCGATGAATTACCATTTAAGAACAAAAAGGTACACATATTTTTCTGGTTGACCATAGTCGGCATGCAGATCATAGAGAACGTTTGATCGGCTGTAGAACTGTTCCGAAAGGGAAAAATTGCGGCAGATATTCCAGTCATGCATATACTATACGCATCGATCGGATTGTGAATAGAAACGCCGTAGCTAAATCGCCAGTCGAGCAAAAATAGCGATCGGGTATGAAATACTTTCGCCATTACTATCGCGCGACATAGACATCGCCAGGTATATAACAGAGAAAGCAACGAAATATCGGAATACTGGAACTGAACGAGATGTGGAATAAATATTCCACGCGGAGAGTTACAGCTACTGGGCTTGTAATCCCTAACGAACCGAAAATATCCATATTTCCGACCGATCGGCAAAGCGTCGAAACGTCGCTTCCTCCATTAGCGAATCGAAACGATCGAATATCGCAAAAGTCGAATACCAGAGACCGACGATTGAAGCGTGAACAACGTTGTCGAAGCCGGAACAACGATGTAATCGACTAGAAGGTAGAATCTCCGTTATCGGAAGCTCCATTATTTGAATGTCCAACTATTTCAATATTCTGTGTTCTGTTATCCGAATAGAATAACTACATGTAGACTATCTTCTTTCCTGTTAAAATATAGGAATTCACACAATATTTATTTTCGAGAGATAAAGATACGTATTTAGTTTTACTATTTGACATTTAGAAAAACTGAGGTGATTTTAAGCTTTAAAATGATTTTATTATAAAAAAAGTAATGACATGATATTAAAATGAGGACATGATATGTTAAAGATACTAAGATAAAACTATGATCATTTTTTTTTCAAAACTTTCATCTAAAACTTTCTGCTGAGATATTTAATTTGAGAGATAAAATATTGAATATTTTAATTGACCCATCCTATACATTCTTTTGCAACTATGTATGTATCTTTTACAATCACAATAATTTTTTATAAAAGTATGTTATGACAATTGCGAATCATTTGTAAATTTTTATTCATAAATTTGTAAAAAAGCGTAGAAAATAAAATTTACGTAATATACTTATAATTTTTAAGTCAAACACAACATTCTATATTTATGTTATAATTATGGAATATTTCATACACATGTACATATACAAACTACATATATCCTTGAAATATCATTAAGATCTTTTATTGAAAACATTTTTTTAAATTCTTTTAATTTTCAATTTTCTAGATTTAATTAAAACAATTCTAAAAATACTAAGATCATACATTTATTTAATTTTTTCAATTATACAAAAAGTTAATCGAAAAGGAATTGTTGATTTACATTTAAAATTTCATTTGCAGTGACATAGATAGATTTACAAAATATAAATTTTATGCTGTGACATCGTTAATCTGCCAGAATGCAAAATGAAGTGAGAGCTAGGTAAATCTGATTTCTTCTTTCGCATTATAAGTCACGTAATGTGGTGAAAAACACGAAAAGGTAACTAAACTGTAATCCCTCGGCAGAGAGATGTACTTCTCGCCGACTGAGAACATGGAAAATTGCGTGTTACAGAGATAGTATGTATATCTACGGTGTCGTGGTCACACACGGGATTACCCGTCGTTTGACTCGCCGAGCGATGCAAATCCACGGAGAACGAGCATATGTCGAGTTGTATTCGATGGTATTTAGCCGTCCAGTGGAAATGCAGCTTTACATCTTCGCAATAGTAATTCAAATACACCAATTATATCACTATCGAAATATTGCACCTGTGTCTATTAATAAGCTGTCAAAAATTTGTCAGTTTTTTGTTAACTTTGTTTTCACACACATACACACACAATATAGTTAAGGGTTTAAATTTTTATTGATTGAATGTAGAAAGGCGAAAGATGGAGAGAGAGAGAGAGAGAGAAAACCTATAAAAAAAAAATATATATTGAAACTATAAGAAAAAAAAAGAGAAGGGTGATGAAAAGGGTTGATATCGCAACGACTGGAAAATGGTGAATGGAAAGGGGGGCCTCTCTAAAGGTCGTGCTGTGCACTCGGCTTCCGAATTTAGAAATACCACTTAAAGGTCATCGATATTCCATGGCAGTGCCACAGCTAAAACGACGTGAAAAATTCACGAAGTGACACGTGAATTGCCAATGCGTCTCGCTACGCAGTTACTAAGTGCCTCATGAAAGATAAATATTTATAATCGTGTTGAAATAAGGGCTTCTCAAGACTTACAAATGGCACTGAATAATCTTAAATAGTCGAGTCGAATCGAGTCGACAAGCGTCGAGTTCATTACATACTAGATTCATGCAAAAGATTTGTTGTTTTTCTGTTAAGTTCTGTTTTAAATAGTTTTATATTAGCAATACAAAGTTTCTTCAAAAGAAGATTCAAGAAACTTCTTTCTAGACGGAAAAAGTATATCGAAGCTAAAAATTTTTAAAGATTACAGCAAAAGCTCTATATTCGCGTATTCTTTCATACAATATACACACGTATACTTTATGCACTCACAGTGTGATATTTTGTGAAATTAAAACTAATTTATTTTTACGAAATGAAATAGAGCTTTTATTCACATTAATATATTCTTGAGTTTATAGCCAAGTGGTAGTTGTTACATAGGACCATAATTTCTCAGATTCTGACGTTGAATCTGATGCCTTTAATGACTAACGCACTAATTACATCGCGTTCGACATCAGTTGCGCGATATATCGTGCGACGCAATTAGCGAGACGGATCGTTTCTCGCGCGATATTATCCTGGCATTGCATAATGCAAACCAATTAATAATCACTAGGCATTAGTGATTGTTAGTCATCGTCAATATATTAAGTTGCGTGTGCGCTTTACTAAACTCTTTTATTAAAACTTGTATATATTTTGTAATTCGTAAGCTGAGCATAAGCATAGCAAGATGCACTTTACGCGGTAACACTTCGAAAAACGACGAAAATCGAACAAGCAAGTGAGAATACACCGTAAATTTTAACGCTCTCGCATGTACATTATGCTAGCAACACAGTAGTCTCGCGTTAAATTTTACGTGAGTACTTATACAAAATTTATAAACGGTAAAAATGTATGAATTACGTTGATAAATTTGCGTTAATTACGTCAATACAGTTAAATTTATTTTATTTTACTTATTAGAGAATAAAAATTTTAAACAGTGAATTGAAAAAATTCTCAAAAATTTTTAGTATATATTTTATAATAATAACTGTCGGTGAGAAAACTTTTCTTTCTATGTTTCATTTATTATAATATTCTTACAAAAGTAATTAAAATTTAAAAGCGTTAATATGTTATTAATCTTATAATTTTCCAAATAATTCTTTTTTTTTTTAAATAAAGCCACGTATGTTATAATTTCATTTTACATTTTAATTAATTTGTTTTATAAAGAATTTTTTATTAGAAGATCTTTCGGATCTTCAGACTTAAACGAGGCATACAAAGTATTGCATTATTTTTTTATAATAGATCCTTTAATATCTGATTAATACACTTACATATATATTTAAGCAAAATTTAAATTTTTTATTTAATAGGTATATGTAATTAAAAAATTATTAATGCAGTAATCTGTGCGTAACTCGCTAAATTATACGTACATATAGTGTACGTTTATATACATAAATGCAATTTATGTACTTATGTATACATAATATGTGTTTGTCTACGATTACGTATAGTACAATTATTCATACATACGATGCTTCAATTTTATTGAATTGTGAAATAATGGGACCTTTGCATTCCGTTGTATATCAATAGTTCTTTTCCAGAGAAATTGGTTAATAAAATGTAAAATCTATGGCGAGAAATTTATGAAAGCCAACTATTATAAAATATCATAAAATGTCGAGAGAGAGAGAGAGAGAGAGACGAGTATTGAGCGTGCACATCAAAGGAAGAGTCTCGTTCCAAGCTCTTCACCAAATCACATTCACATTTTATAGATTTCACATAGTATTTAAACAATTTACAAAGCGACGCACATTGTTCTACCATCGCGTTTATTCTGCTATTGAACTTTCATTCGCTTTGGCTTCATTTAATTGACAAATATAGCTCTTTCGTACGAACTTGTAATGCATTTCATTGCAGTCTGGTTGATTGCACAGCGAAGAAGCGAAATAAATATAACAAAGTATCGCATGAAAAAGTAATTCAATTTTTATAATTAATATATACACATATCGTGTTTGATCAATTTTATAAAATAATTAAAAAGTTTCAAGTCTTTGTCCGCATAATTATTTACCGTTGCATCGTCATATCGTTATGTGCGTATACCATATATTCCTATTGTCCACGATTCATTTGGATGACGCCTCTTCCAGTCCTCCTCCTTTTTTTCCCAGTGGGACAACAGTTTCAAATTTTCAGGATGTGCATTCGCACGCCAGACGGGGTGGAGTTTCAGAGCATATGACCTGCTTTTTTTCCTCTCTTCTTTTTTTTCGTTCTTCTTTTTTTTATAGTTTTGCTTGTCGCGAACTCGATTTGCAGTCTCGGCAATCGCTGATGATGAACTCGACAATATGTGAGTTGGCACGCAATACAGTTATAAAATCTCTCATCCATTTTTAATAAGTTAAACATTAACTTTTATGAGACATAATTTGCATCTCAAACTATGATTATTACCGATAAATCTTTGATTTACAGATAAAAGTAATAAATATTACTTTTGTTCATAGCGAAGATTAATCCAAAATCATTTAAAAATTATGTACAAAATATATTTAAGCTATATAATAATTTTATTATCATTTTAAATTAAATATACAGGATATAACTGAAATAATGTCTACTAATCATATAGTGCTATTCCTAA